>NC_054373.1:100753648-101053648 GCF_017654675.1 Xenopus laevis | reverse complement strand
ATTCAGACTTTGGTAAATAAAGCCCCCAGATTTACATTACAAGACCACCTATGAGAACTATGTCCCAAGAGGTATAAATATAGCGACAGTAAGGTAATCATGTTGCTTTATGTATGTCCACCTTAAAAAAACTGCCTAGCTTTTGGCAGAAAAAAATGAACCAAGTAATCTATTTTATTGTTTGGCTTCTGTATTCACATTCACCAGTTTTAACTGATGTCTCTGAAGCCAAAGGTCTATTATTTTTAGTTGGATTCATTAAAACCAATAAATGAACTGTGTAAGAAAAAAAAAACCAAATGAATCCAAGAGGTTTAGAAACAGAGAGCAAAGGAGAAAAGACAGAAAGAGGAAAAAAAGAGCATTACCGAGAAAGATTGGTAGCTGAGATGTTCCACAGATACCAAATGGGAAATAAAGCGCATGTTAAAAACTTCCAGAGCTCTGTAATTTCTCAATTAAAATTCAAAGGTGTGGGAAAGCAGAGAAGGCGCTCGGAGCTATTAGCAGAGTGGTTAAAGTTACTTAACGTTATATTGGATAAACTGCAGCCAGCTCCGCATAATAATAGTATCATTTTGTTATGGCTTTCAGATAATATCCTGGAGGTTTTCATACAAGCCTGAGAAGCCTAGTTTAATGTATACCATTTTACAGGAAGCATTTTAATCTTTAGATATAAATTCCCTTAATTTTTTTTATACTGCAGAGAAAAGAAACATTTGCCCCCTGTGAACCATTTGAAAAGCTTGAGCAAGATATTTTATCAATGCCATTGTATAGGAGAGAATGGAAAATTCTCTCTAGGTTAAAGATCAACTGAGCTTTTAGTCCTGTTAAATCTAATACCTGCAGAATAGATCGCATTGATCTCGAGGTTCAGGCACTCTCCAAAAGAGCACAAATGCACAATATTGCCTCAGTGTCATAAACCTATTGCAGTCAGATGCAGAGATTCATAAATACTGGTTGGTGTATTGCAAATGATATTTGTGCCTAAAGATTTCCATACAAACAATATATATTAATGTCAAATACGATGCAAGATTAAACTGAAAATCAATTTTCTTGGGCTCAGAACATTGGTCATTTATGTAGGAACTCCTATGACAATTGTCTAGCCTTTTTAGAGGGCAATATTTAAGTTGAAGTTAACACACAAAGGGGGTTATGTAATAAAAGGCACTAAGTTTGCCTAGGAGCAGTAACCCATAGCAACCAATCAGCAGGTAACATTTACTGGTCACCTGTTTAAAGGCAAACATCTTATTGGTTGCTATGGGTTACTGCTCCTGGGCAAACTTAGTAGCTTTTATTACATATAGGGGAAAGATGTTTAGGAAACGTTTAGAAAGCATTTTGAAGAAGAAAGAAAACCAAACAGATTGAAAGCTAAAAGTTATTTACCAGCAATCAATCAGGTAATTGGCCTGGAAATTCTATAAGACAGGAAAAATATCCACTGCACAATAATAATACATGCTAACCAAAAACCAAAGTAGCTAACCAAAAAAAATCAGATTTCCAGCATCTTCTGTGGACAGAAGGCTGTTTGATGTTATGAGAGCTCACTTGAGTGATTGGAAAGGTTTTGGAAAGAACTTGTTATTTTCCTGTCTACCTTTTTGTTGTTTTTTTTTAAGAAGTAATTGATTCTTGGGTTTTTTGATTGGGAAGAGACAGAAGGATTAATCAACAAAATTCATCCATAAAGCTGCCTAGCGCTTCTGGCACTGGCACTGTGAGCCACAAGTACAACAGAACCCTGTACTTAAAGGAACAGTAGCATTTTTTTTTAAATGCTTAAAAGGGAACTCTGGTTCCAAACCAAATTTTGATAAAGAGACCCACATAACACAGAAACCCCTAATATACCCATCACAGTTACCTGTTTCTTCAAAAAGTATGAATAAATGCCATTTTCTATGCTGAAATCCAGCTGTTTGACAGTTCTTATCTTTCTGCATCATTTGAAATCCTGGCAGGGAAGGAGGGACTAAACACTGATGTTACAAATTGTAACAACTTCTCCACAGCTTACAGACAGCATGCAGGAACTGCATAACTACATAACCCACAATGCATTGCACTGCGATGTTTCTTTCCATATTGAAATCACATGTGCAGGTAATTGTGGTGTTTGGAGGATGCAGGCTAAGGACAGAAAGTAACAGTAGTCAGACAGCTCAGCAAAGTAGTCAAAAAGATCAGCAGAAGAGCAGGGGGCTAAGCTTAGGGAACTGTCAAAAACCATTAAAAATCATGAAAAGTCTGTTTATTTTTTAATTGATGTATATTGCAAAGTTGCTTGAAATTATGTTTACTTTTCAAAAAGCTTAAGTTATGTTTTGGTGGAGTTTCCCTTTAATTCCCCCCCAAAACAGCTATAATAATAGGTATGGCTTATTTCCCCTTGGATTTTTTTGAAACCTTCAGTTTGATTTTTAAAAATGTATTAAAAAGAATTGGTTTTCTCTGGCAGGAAGTACAGCAACCTTGAGAATGCCAGGAATGTAGCTTGCACTTACAAAAACTCCTAGTACTACGACCCATTAACTATCTCTGTGGATCCCACTCCAGTGTCACCAGCACCCAGACTGCCATCACTACCCCCGCATGATGGGTGGCACCAAAACACAAAAACCAAAGTCTGATGCAGCATCTAAACTTGAGCAATTCGCAAGGCAACCTACTCAGACGGGCACCCAACAGAAGGACTGTCAGACAGCGACTACAAGCACCTCACCACCGCCACCACAGCCAGAGGCAGCCACACAATTGCTGTTGGATGCAATCACGGACTGTAGGACATCTCTCTCCACCAAATTGGAGGAAGTCAAAATCGACCTTTCGCTGCTTAGGGCTGACCTACAGAATATCCGCGAGCGGGTCCGTGAAACGGAAAACAGAATCTCGACTCTTGAAGATTCTTGTAACCCACTTCCCTCAACGATTCAGCGTCTGGAAACCAAACTCAAAGCCTGCACTGACAAGCTAGATGATTATGAAAACCGGCAGCGGCGCAACAACTTGCGCATAGTAGGGCTCCCAGAAAGAGTGGAAGGCAATGATCCAGTGACCTTTGCAGAGCAGTGGCTAAAGGACTCCTTCCCTTCGGTCCCCTTCTCGCCCTTCTATGCTGTTGAGCGGGCACACAGAGTCCCGGGCAGGAGCCCCCCACCAGGAATGCCTCCCAGAGCCTTCCTACTTAGACTCCTGAACTACAGGGACCGTGATGCAATACTACAAGCCAACCGACAAAGACCAGACATTATGATGGAAGGGAAGAAAATATCCATCTTCCCGGATTACTCTGCGGAACTACAGAGGCAACGGGGCACATTTACGGCCGTCAAGCGCAGGCTACGAGAAGCCAACCTAAAGTATGGCATGTTGTACCCGGCCAAGCTGAGAATTCAAGCTGGAGACAGAGCCATATTCTTCACAACACCACAAGAGGCAAGTGACTGGCTGGATGCTCGGAACCCCCCATCCCCTGAAGCCAACCCCAATCGCCCCAACTGACAGGATGGGATCCAGCGCAGCAGCAGGTGAGACTAGCCCTCATTTGAACCCCCTAATGTGACGCTCTCATAATCCACAGCCCAGAATACATGTCCCATAGCCTATACCGAAAGCCAATAAGGAACTACCCGCTGAGCCTATATGACGAGAGACCCAGGACCCGCATAGTTGCTCCTGTCTAATTCATGGCTACACGTAATAGGCACTTCAAGACATGGGACAAAGGGGGGGGCAACTTTTACCTCAGGTGGGCTGATGTTTCATCTTGACCAACCTAGCTATATTCCCCGAAAGGAAGGGTCAACCGCCTACTATAAGGAGACGCTTTAGACCCCCTCTGAACTGATAACGATAATACAGAGAAACAGAGCTTAACACTGCTGTTGCATCAATACTGATATGTTATTTGACTTATTTTTCCCCAAATTGTGTCAACCCAGGTACTATGGAGAATTGTACTACATTCCTGTGTTATATACCCCACAGTTAACTGCCCAAGGGCAACCACACACCTGTTTACAATGTTATGGGAAGAAAACCTGCCAAGTTTTAAGGTCAGGTCGGGTGGGATGGGAAGTATGGGATGTTATAGGGTTAATGTCTATTTGTTGTCATGGTTGCTGCATATTTACCTCCAATACTGTGTTCTGATGTATATGTTGATGTATATACTAAGTTTCTCCACCCCTCCAACAATGCCCCAAATTGACACTCATGGGGGGCCCACTTAGATGCCTTTCTTGGAACATCAGGGGCCTGAACTCTAAGTTCAAGAGAGCCTTAATGTTTGACTACATAAAAAAACATGTCCCTGATGTCCTCTTCTTGCAAGAAACACATCTGGTGGGCCAAAGACTCATGGCACTTAAGAGGCAATGGGTGGCTCACACATACCATTCCACCTTTTCCTCCCACGCCCGGGGTACCTCCATACTGGTCCGCAAAGGGGTGCAATTTCAGCTGATAGACTTAGTCACTGACCACTATGGCCGATTCGTGCTTATGGCATGCACGATAGCAAACCAAAGTATAACCATAGTTAATATCTATATGCCCCCACCATTTGACAGTACCTTACTGGATACCATAATGGGAAAGATAGCAAATTTTCCACCATCTCCAATGCTCCTGATGGGAGATTTCAATGCCTTAGTAAACCCTGTAATAGACAGACTGAACCCGGGTCCGCACACTACACCAAAATTCTCTCGCTGGGTCCAGGCCATGAACCTCACTGACATCTGGCGCTGGAAAAACCCAGATAAACGAGAGTATTCATGTTTTTCGGCCACCTACAATACCCTTTCCCGTATTGATCTGGCCTTGGCCACAGCAGATCTATTACCCCTGGTGGTTACGGTAGAATACCTGCCTAGAGCGATATCTGACCACTCACCCCTATTGGTGCAGCTCAACTTCACCCCAGGACCTGGCGAACGCCTTTGGCGACTCAGCCCATTGTGGCTTTCACAGCCAACTGTTGCAGAGGCGAATGAGGCTGCCCTTACAGAATACTGGGAACTTAATAACGGCACTGCATCCTCCGGTATTGTATGGGAGGCTTGTAAAGCCACAATGAGAGGTGCACTAACCACTGCAATTAAAGGGGCTAGAATGGAGGCAGCAAGGGAGTTGGAAGAAAGGCAGAGGGTGTCAGCTGAGGCAGAAAGACGCTACATAGAAAAAGTGGGCCCTGATACGCTCGGTGCCCTCAGAGCAGCACAAAATGCTGTAGAAGAGGCTAGAATCAAAACGACCCAAAAGAGGCTGTTATATGCTACCCAGAGAACATTCGACAAAGGGGAGAAGAATGGGAAAATCCTAGCTTATCTTTCCAGGTCCCAAACCCCAATCAATACTATCCCCAAAATTGTCTCCCCCTCAGGTGTAACGGTCACGAACCCCTCCCAAATAGCTAACTCCTTTGCCGAGTACTACCAAGACTTATATGCCTCCAATGTCAATTACACAGCAGATCAATTAGCAGCCTATCTTGATGCCATACCTTTTCCCCAGCTTACTCCCCACTCGGTCACCTCCTTAAATGCACCCATTACCCTAGTGGAGGTGCAGGACGCAATTGCCTCCCTCCACCCCAACAAGACTCCCGGCCCAGATGGCCTCCCCTCAGACTGGTATAAAACGTCCAGGGAACTCCTCTCCCCCTGACTACATAAAACCCTAATGGATGCCACAGAGGAGAATCAGCTCCCCCCCTCATTTAACGAGGCTCTGATAGTGGTGATTCCAAAAGACGGGAAGGATCCCCTTAATTGCGGATCCTATAGGCCTATCTCCCTTCTCAATACGGATGCCAAGGTGTTTGCGAAAGTACTGGCCACTAGGCTTAAACAGGTGATAGGAGAAATTATAGAACCAGACCAAACTGGATTCATGCCGAGTAGATCTACCAATCTCAATATTCGCAGGCTATTCACAAACATACATGCAAAACATAGTAATCAAGGATCACGTATCATAGTGTCCCTAGATGCGGCTAAGGCCTTTGATTCTGTTGAATGGGTATACCTTTGGGGGATATTGAAGAGATTTGGTCTGGGGGTCCAATTTATCCAATGGGTGAAGCTACTATACAAGAAACCAACAGCAAGAGTAAGATCCAATGGCTGCTTATCATCAATTTTCAACCTGTACAGAGGCACTCGACAAGGGTGCCCCCTATCACCGCTTCTCTTTGCCATAGCGATAGAGCCCCTGGCAATCCTGATTCGACAGGCCAAAAATATCACGGGGCTCCTATTGGGGAGATTGGAGGAACGCATATCCCTGTACGCCGATGACATACTATTATACCTGGACAACCCGGGTGACTCCTTACAGGCGGTCCTGCAAATAGTGGACCGATTTGGTCAATTCTCAGGTCTAAGGATCAACTGGGGGAAATCCAGCATTTTCCCTATTGACAAGGACACTGACCCCAACTCATTCCCCCCCACCCCTCTAGTCTGGGTGGACTCATTCAAATATCTGGGTGTCAATATACATAGAAGCCTTGATGCCTTCATACCCTCCAACCTAGAGCCAATTCTGCTCAACATGACAGAGAAATTGAAGGTGTGGGCGAACCTTCCCATATCAATTTGGGGTAGGATCAATCTCCTAAAAATGGTATTCCTTCCTAAGTTCCTCTATATCTTTCATAATTCCTCTGTTCTCATCCCCCGTACATTCTGCACATCTATAGACACCACGCAAACGGCCTTTCTCTGGGCAAATAAATCCCCCAGATTTGCTAGAGCCAAACTACGAGCTTCGGTCAGGGAGGGGGGTCTAGGCCTCCCACACTGGTATTTCTACTCCCTGGCTGCTCAGGTCTACTATATACACTGGTGGTTTAACCCTGACCCGTACAATCCGAATTTCCCCCTCCAGGCCACTCTGGCAAGCTCCATAGAGTCGCTTGCCTGCATCCCATTCCGCAAGCTCTGCGACATTCACACAGACCATCCAGTCATAATAACACCCTTCAAAGCATGGATGACAGTACTCAAAATCTTTAAGTTAAAGTCTCCCCTTCTCTCACCAAACCTACCACTATGGGGAAACTCTTTTCTCCCGCACCTGCAGAGCATAGTGGAATATAAAATCTGGCCACAATGGGGCATACGAACACTGGGGAATTTGCTCGAGGATGGGAAAATTCTCCCCAGGACCGCGATAAAACATACTCAAACTCACCAGGTCCTCCCCTGGTTCTCCTACTTTCAACTGAGACAAGCTCTGCAAACACAACTGCAGGGGAACAATACTCCCCTTACAATTACAAAAATAGAATCAATCCTAAGGGCCCCCTCAACTAAGAAACTAGTCACCGAACTATACACATGTCTCCACTCTACTATCAAATCCCCATTCAATACAGCAGGGGCCATCTGGACTAGGGACATCCCAGATCTGGAGGAGGATGATTGGGAAGAAGCAACGGATAGGGCCTATGACTACCTGGTATCTACCAAAGACAAGTTAATACAATTCAAAATTCTACATAGACTCCATCTAACCCCAACCCTGCTGTTCCGCATGAACAGACGCGAATCATCCCAATGCCCCAAGTGCAGCATGGCAGAAGCAAATTATTTGCATCTCATCTGGTCATGCCCTATAATTCAAGCATTCTGGTCACAAGTCCTAACTTATATTCAGGGGAAAACAACACTCCCCAAAATACTGACTCCCAAGGTATGTCTTTTGGGTGTAATAGATGAGGTCGCACCAAGGGCAGCAATGAGAATTCTGTATCGTACTCTACTGTTCTATGCAAGGAAATGTGTTCTCCTGAATTGGATGTCCCCCCAGCCCCCTACACTCCAAGGCTGGCTTAACCTCATAAGGATAACGCTCCCGCTGATACAACTTACCTATGCGGCGAGAGGGTGCCCCCAGAAATATGAAGTGGTATGGCGGGGCTGGTTAGATGCCACAGAGCAACTATGACCTCCAGTAATGCTAAGCCAATAATATCCAACTTCAGTTAAGGGGTTTCTTTGTGTTTTTTTTTGTGTTTTTTTTTTTTTTTTTTTTTCTTCCCCCCCCCCCCCCCCCAGCAGGGAGCATTAAGTAAGGGCCCGAGAGTCTGACCCAAAAGAGGTCAATATTTCAATGGATGGGAAACTGAATAGATACACGTGTCACTGAGATTGAACTGATAAAAAAAAAAAAAAGAATTGGTTTTACTGGTCTTTTAAGGCTTAACATAAGCTGGGACCCACTAATGCATTTTATTCCTCATTTGCATGTTCAAAATTATGGTTTCTGTCTGTTTCTTTGCACTTTTAACCATGCCCCATTTTTTGATAAATTAGTCTGGAAAAAGGCATTATGGAAATTTGCAAAAAAAATAGTAATTTTTGTATATTTGCACCATGCACTTTTCAGAATTGGCAAAATAGAGCGACAAGACCTGTACATAGGCATAACCACTCTTGACCCCTATCTGACCTCTAACTTGTGCATCATTTAGTCATACAAGTTAGGGGATGCCATCAGTCACATTGCACTACTGAGCTGTGATTCTTCTATCATAAGCACATTTTGGCAAGAAGCTTTAAGGTAACGTGCTAGAGCTCACAATCCCAACATCCCCAGAAACTTTACTTTTGCAATGTCCAGAATCCCTGACAAAGCAGGAGCTATAGGTTTGCATCATGCATTGCATAGCCTAACCGCCAGAAAAACCTCTGTCTTAGATTTCTTTTAAAATTTAAAAGTACAGATTCTCTTTTGAAGAACATATAAAAAAAAACATTAACAGGGAGTTTCCTTTAGGTAGCTTAATCAAAACTGACCTTTTACCTTTTCTTTAAGTTCCTAAATCAGTCCTGTGAAGCTTATACTGTAGTCTGATAATGCAGAACTGTCACAACAAATATGAAAAAAAGTGCTTGCCGTGAGTCCCACAGGTATCAGAGGCTGCCAATCACTTCAGTGCACCCGAATAATTCTGTTTAACACAGAGCAGGTAAGGGTGACCATTTTCCTAGCAGACTCCTGAATGTGACATCTCAGAATTTGTTTTTTGTCCTGTAACAGTAGTTCTAGGTTTAGGATGACGTGAAATGTGATTATATCCCTTAGCTCATACACTTTGATTTTAATCAAGTTTCTTTAACTCCATCGATGTCAACTTTGCAGGGGCCATTGTGTTTAACAATGCAGATATGATTGCTGTTATCAGGAGGTTGTGCTACTCCAGGAGGAAAAATATACTAGAAGAGAATAGAAAATCTTTATCTCTTTTCTATCTCTGCACTAACAAGAAAGGCTCAGGGGAGAAACGCCCTACTGCATCTCTCCATCCTTGTCTATAATAGCTGGACATAGCACTCTCTCAGGCAGCTTGTGCATTCCGTGTTTGTTCTCAATATCCTGTACACTGCACAGCCTAGCCTAGAAGGGAGATCATAATTAAGCATCTGCCATAGATACAGGAGGAGCACTTTATCTACACTTTCCCAGGCATGGGTGCTTCAACAGATCAATCAAAATAATACTACTACTACGTGACACTCGCGTCCTCCCCCAGTGCTTTAATCAAAATGTGTATCGCACTGCCTTTGTTTCTCACAGCAGTAAATACATAACATACCTATTTTCTATTTCCCTCCTCAAGTGTAGGATAAAAAAAATGCCTGGTCCATTAGCTGTTAGGGGTCACAATTCTCTACATGCCTCAGCAGCTGCAGACTTGACACAGACGATTATTTTTTTCTAGGCCTCCCTCACCTTTAATTCTCCCCCTGGCTGAATTTACACCTACCTTTTAACATGAATATATTGCTGAATTGAATTCTGAAATGTAAAAATATTGGATAATGCCAAGGCAAAAGAATATATATTAGGTTTTAAAAACAGTTAGTGCCATGACATCTCAAGGTCCTTGAGGCCCTGTATATCACTAATAAAAATTCATATAATTATTCATCTCATGAATATGACTCACTTTCAAAGTAAATGTCTAATGATTACTATCCCTTAACTCCTATGTAAAATGTAAAGATTCCCTAATGTTCATTGAGCAGAAGCATTGACTTGATATCATGGTTTATACAATCTTTAATTCTCCTAAATTACACAAATTGAGATTATGTTGAAATAAATATTCATTCCATAACTTCGAAACCTAACCACTTAGTTTACTGAAGGAAAGACACTGCAATATTTGTATGCAAATGGCATATTTCCCAAGCTATACAAGCACATCTCACAGTTCTACACAAGCTATTCATTTCTTCTTTACATATTTCTTTACTCACTTTATTCCCAAGATCGGCAATCTTTAGCATTACATTTTGCAAAGTTACAACTTAACTCCAGCATCCTTCCAACAGTTCACCAGATGCCAAGATATTGGAAACTGGAGTTATAAGACATCTGACATCTACCAGTCTGTTCCTCCTTTTTTAATTGAAAACTAGTTAGTGTTCATATATAAAGTGTTAATGTGTGCAGTTTGTGTTTGACAAATTTCTTTGAAGGAAACCCAATGATCACTGATTGTAGCAGTGATGATGTGTAATTGACCAAATTTCGAGGGTCATTTTCAAATACAGTGTAGTGTGCAAGTGTCATTTTTGGACACAAACCATGCCTTTTACCTAAAAGGCAGCATTGTTCCCCAGGATGTCATGTTAATTACAGAGTTGTGCCTAATGAATCAAAACAAATGCAATTGAACGTGAGTTGCTGCTAGCATTTTCAGGGTGGGGATAGCTTTGCTTTGGCGCTCAGCATTAATACAGCATGGGTGTGCTTGCTATTATTTTATAGCTATTTAACTATTTAGCCTGTTGATGGGTGGCAGTAGGTCCTGGGTCCTTCAGCAGCCATTTTCTTCATTACTTGCTTCCTGGCAGTCCACTACTTAGGCTTTTTTTTTTTTACTGTAGTCTATGAATGGCTTGAAATTCTACCCAAGTAGATCACTCCACTTCAGTTTTGCCCCCTATCAGATGCACCTGAGGCACATGCCTCTCCCGCCTACTCCTAGTTCCGCCCATGATTTCTACATAAAAGTATGTGTTCTACATTACGCCAACAAATTGTGGTCTGGCTGTATATGATTACAATTTGCATAATAGTATGTAACACTGTTAACATGTTTTTATTGGTTTAAATACAAACAGCTGGCATGCATTTATATTAGCAATTCAAATTGTGTTGTATATGTGTATAAATATACTCATGCACATGCAGATGCTTGCAATAATAACTTCTTACAATTTATATAAAAGAGTCAGGATTCACAATTGCCTTATATTTATTTCCTTCATGTCATTTTGAATATTTTATGCTTTATTCTCACTCCATCTGTTAGCAGGCCACAATAATATTTTTGCTTTATTTCAATAAATTTTATGTGCAATTATAATAAAGCATCCAGTCCAGTTTTTCCATAGCATTGAAGTGATACAGTGATCATTTTGATACAATTACAATAAACTACGGAAATAAAAAAAGCAGAGACAGCTGTAAGTATATATGATAAAAAAAATAACTGTGCGATTCACGCGAGGTGGCAAGATGGAAGTAGCCTTGCCAAGCATAACTATGCAGAAATAAAAAATGGAGTGGCTTTAGATGCAAGAACCTTTAAAGAATGGCATTTTTTAACACCCTGACTGCATCTACAAATCCGGCATCTCAGACCTGTCGAGGTTGCATATAAGTCAGTGGGAGAAGTCCCAATGTTTTTTTGATGTGCGCTGGGTTTCGTGCAAGTGTTTGGGCGAAAATTCCGAAAAAAATCGAGAAAATCGGATGAAAAAAATCAGAAAAAAACAGGAAGATCTGCTTTTTTCCCGAAAAGCAAATTTTAGGGAAATTGTAATAATAAATAAGGGTAAAAAAACCCGAGCAGATTTGATCTGAGTTTGTAGCAGAAAATGCATATCGGACTTTGATAAATAAACCACTATGAGTTCATATTGAGAAAACCGTGCTGCAGAGAAAATATGTCTATCCACAAATGGATGGGATTTTAATATTGTATATGTATATCCATACTATATTTCATATTGTATTTAATATTAAGACCGTCTACATGTTTATCTGGAAATGCATATGCCCACTACTAGTAGGCAACACATTGCCTGTTTAATATATAGGCGGTTAGAGCTTACATATTAAAGCAGAGTTCTTATATGTAATGTTTTTATTTTAAAAACACATGGATATGAAATGTGGGGAATTCACCACTCTACCTTTGACCAGGTTTTACTTTTAAAACAATACATTTACAAAAAGCAATGCCATTCTCAGCATCAGCTCTCACTCTGATTGCCAACATTGACTTTATCCCCAAATAAATAAAAATAACAATAACAACGGGGAAAATAACACACTTTCATTAAACCACTCACAGGAACTCAGGGGAATTGGTATGTGGATGAATCATCAAGGCAGATCCACCTGTGTAACTATGAGGATGCCCTGAAAACATGCAAGTCGTCTGAGGACAGGGCTTAGAACCACTGAACAACATAAATAGCTAAACACATTTTTTGCATATCGGTAAAAGCTTACAATTAATTATTTTATTACAAAAGATGCCCTTAAATTTTGTTGATTAATTTTAATAGTCATACTGCTTCATTCTGTACTTGTTCCCCTGCAAAAAGTGTTTAATAACATTTCACAAAAGACAAGTCTATACATATATGTCTATGGTTTTATTAATAAATATTTCATGAGTTATTTGTAATGTAGGTGATAAAACCAATGTCTGTGACAAATGACTTCTATTCAAAACACAGATGTCAACTAGAAAGAGAACAGAAATCTTTTAGAAGTATTCTTCAAGTGAAACTCTTAATATACAAATTAAAAAAGCTAAACAATAGATGAATAAGCAGTCTAACTGTTTGCCAGGCAGAGAACCTGACAAGTTCAGGGTAGAAGTAATTGTACATTCCTAGAGCATATACTGTATGCAGAATGTAAGGGGATGTTATTGTACAACAATAGTCCTGTGACAAAAATGTACTCAGACAAGTAGAGAGAAATAAAAGGCACAAGCAGAAGACTTAAATAAAAATATGCAGTTGGTTGTCAATGCAGCCAACAGGAACACTTGAAGCTTTGCAAGTTCTGTCCTTGAAAGCAAAAAGAATTTGTGCAAAATATATGCCTGTCTGCCTTTGCAGTAAGTGATCGCTCCTTTATTCAACTTTATACTTGAAAAGAGGAAAATGTAATGTTGCCATGCTTTGTCAGTTCAAATGAAGGAGAAAATAGTTGAAGAAATAGAATGATTGGACCCCCCCCCATTTGGTGTATCTTATAATTCTTAAAGCTATTGCAAAATGAAAAAGTAACATGAGGTACTACAATATTAACAACCACTTTTAAGCAGAAATGTGGTTCTTTTACTGTGGAGTGGCCATTGTGCTTCCAATGCTAGTAAATTTAGCCCCCTGTATCATGAGGGGTGGCATTAGGTCTGTTTCCCTAAGGGTAGAACTCCACAGGCAATTTTGGCGCGTTCCGACTGTCAAGTCAGATGCTTCTAAATAAGGTAAGAGATGGAAATGTCGGACGAACCCTGCAACACCATCCGATGTTCCTGTTGCTTACCTTATTTCCGTCACATCTGACTTGACGCCTGCGTTTTTGCACGCTGCATCGGATCGCGCCGAAATCGCCCATGGAGTTCTACCCTAAGGCACCAATTGATCCAGATGCACCCCTGTGAGGTACTCTAGATTCTCTAGATTAGGGAGGACACTTGCTTTGCACTTACTTAAATTTGCTACCTGACATTAACATATCCCACAAGTGGGAAATTCTCATGGTCTCAGTGGAAGAGAAGGTGAATGGAATGACACAGACAAGGAACACCACTGCCAAATGCTGATATCACGGTATCACATATTACTGGGACCACAGTGTCACAGTGCTTCAAAAGTCCTGCCACGATGCTTCCAGACAACAATTCCCAAACAATTCCCAAACAACCTTAGCCCTCGATGATATGTTGGGAATGGAGTAACTTGATCTAGCTGGCTATCTACTAAAAAAACAGTATCTATATAATTACTCTCTCTCTCTCTCTCTCTCTCTCTCTCTCTCTCTCTCTCTCTCTCTCTCTCTCTCTCTCTCTCTCTCTCTCTCGCTCTCTCTCTTTCTCGCTCATTATATACATATATATATATTTTTTTTCCTTTTTTTCTTTAATACATTCAAATAAATAGTATGTATATTTTAATAAATGTAACTTTATATAGCATTTGCAGTCAAACATTTTGTTGCATCTTAGTATAGTATACCATTTGCGCTTGACCTTTAGGGCTATTCCACACGGGGAGATAGCGACGCGTTTGCGGTCGCGGCGACAAAGCGCCGCGACAGTCGCCGCGACCGGCGCAGGCGACAGTTTTGTATGGGTGCCTATGTAAAAACGCCTGTGCTAACCACACGAGGCGATGCGCTTTTCAACAGTCGCCTGAAAAAGCCTGGCGAGGCATTTTCAGGCGACTGTTGAAAAGCGCATCGCCTCGTGTGGTTAGCACAGGCGTTTTTACATAGACGCCCATACAAAACTGTCGCCTGCGCCGGTCGCGGCGCTTTGTCGCCGCGACCGCAAACGCCTCGCTATCTCCCCGTGTGGACTAGCCCTTAAAGCTGATTGTATATATAAATGCAGTCGCATCAGTCCACTGAGAGCAGCTAAAAGGAAACTGTGATCTCTTTTAAAGCTAAGAAACTTGTATCAGGGCCGCCATCAGAAATCACAGGGCCCCATACGGAAAAATTTCCTGGGCCCCCTGGGCTGCGCCCACCACAAGCCCCTCCTACAGGTCCACCCTCCCCACCCCACTGGTCCACCCCCCACCACACACTAAAAAAAAAAAAACCTTGTTAGCTATGGTTCCCAAAAAAATATTGGTGGTCAGGGCCCCCCATTAAAAAAAATTGTGGTCAGGGCCCCCCATTGAAAAATATTGGTGGCTAGGACCCCACATGGGGAAAAAATTGGTGGCCAGGGTCCCCCCACACATTATAAGAAAATTGGTGGCCAGGGCCCCCCTTAAACGTCCATGTAAAAAAACTTGCCCCCCAGAAGTTTAAAAAAAAATTGGTGCACAGAGCCCGACCACACAACAAGGACCACAAAGGGTTACCTTTAGGGGGGGCCCTACCATGTTGTACTTACTTCATTAATGTGGCCCACCTGCTGTCAGTGAGCTGCCCACTACAGAAGGGAGGAGGGGAGCACAGGTGGCTGCATCTTCTTCCAGTGACAGCATTTTCTTCCCTTATTGGTCACAGAATTTCAAGTCCTAGTAAAGCTTCATGGTGATTGGATGAGCTGGAGGAGAAGTTCAAACCTCAGCTATCCAATCCCTGAGCAGCTCAACCGGGACTTAAACTCAGTGACCAATAAAGGGAAGTAATGGACAGAAGATACCTCCCCTTGTGCTCACGCCCTGCCTTCCCGAAGTCAGCAGCTCTCATAAAGCAGTGGAAAAGGCTAATCAAGAAAGTGCGGCGTGGCCAGGCCCCCCTTACCCTCAGGCCCCCTACAACTCTCCCCCCTGTCTCCCCCTGATGGCTGCCCTGGCTAGTATACTGTATATAACTCATCAAAAGCTATAAAAATCACAGACCCAACTTAAAAGAGCATTTCTATTTAGTGCTGGAATTGTAAATATAAGGAACCTATACTAAGGTTCAGGTCTGGCAATATGGCCGGCCTTCCTAAAGTCAGAGAAGCTGTAGTGAAAACCTTAAAGAGCAAGTTTTTGACTTTATTGGCAGCTTATTGGTCCACATACAGGGCCAAACTGATTGTCTATTAGAGATGATTGCATATAAAGTTACAGGCTCAGTTATGCATTAAGCGTGCTCAAAAATCATTTTGGGCATTGCCTGCATTGGGTGTGCAGTTAGAGACTGAATCAGCAAATATATGCTTGTTTGTCAACATTGCCAAATACAGTAATTTGGTCTTGTCATGTATGGACAGATTTAGTCTATGTGCAAACAAGTATCTTTGCTCACATGCAGTTTTGCACCTAACTGTTAACTTCGGGGAAGAACTACCTGGGGGATCCCGAGTGGCCGCAGGAAATTTTCCGAAGACCCAGAAGTGACGCCACAATACCGCCACACACCCGGAAGTGACATCACACACAAGTGCAAATCTTTCACCTGAAGTTGCAGATCTCTACCTGCGCATGTGCACTTTCACCAAAAGCCATCCTGGATACTTAGAGGAAAATTTATCACAGGACGAAGTGAATTTTCGAATTAAAAAACGTAAAATTTAGAAGTAATTTTTGAGTACTTCGACCATCGAATAGTCCAACTTCGATTCGAATTTTCTAAAGTACTGTCTCTTTAAAACTTGGACTTCGACCATTCGCCACCTAAAAGCTGCCGAAGTGCTGTTTTAGCCTATGGGGGACCTCCTAGAACCTGCATGGAGGCAATTGGGGGAGTTTGGGAGATCGAAGATCGAAGTTAAAAAAACTTCGAATCAAAGTAGATCGTAGTAGCGCTATTTCAAATCGTACCAAAAACTCAACCATAAAGGATATAGAATGCTTTGCATTTTAACAGAGCCACGGAGAGCTGGGGGATGTTTTATTGAGCAATACTGCTTTAAGAATACAACCCTGATGTTGCTGGACTACAGCTCCCAGCATGTGTTAACCTTGATAATATATTAAAGTATGCTGGAACTTGAAGTCCAGCAACAACTGAGTCAAGTGTGGTTAAGCAGTGCAGCAGAGTTTAGTGTCCCTTTAAACAGTAACATGAAACATGACAAGCAAGTAAACTAAGCTTATAAAGTTTTTGCATTGTTATTTTTCAAACTGTATATTTAAACCTTTCAGCATTCATGCCTTGCATATAAAGTAGTCATTTCTTTACAAAACAAAACAATGCAAACTTTTTTTTTTTTGCCACCCCACTCTCAATATTATTGACCTTGTTGTGGGAAACTGCAAGCCTGTAAGAAAGGAAATTTCAGCTAGTCATATTGTGAGAAATAATTAACTATAGTGACAACAAATTTAATTGCCATCATTAGTGCTCCAAAAAAGTTTTATTAAATGCCTTGTACAACAACTGTCAATATCAAACATTCTTTAGAACATTTCAGTGACCTGGAGAGCTCACTGCTAAGAATATGGAGGAAGGAATGCTACATTTACTTGCTTTGCAAAATCAGAATGAACAGGGTTTGATGTTATGGAAACAGTACTAGTTCATCATGAAAACTCTCCAGTACCAATTCCCACTCTCCCTCACTGTGTTGGGCCATATAAACAGTTCATGTCACACCTTTTTCTATTTAATTTTATTAAGAGTTGTAACATGTTGGGCTGTGCTACATGCTGGCAAAGTCTGCATGGACCAAAACACAGTCCAACTTGGATTCAGGATATGGTTTGAGAGGGAGTAGGATAAAAGAAGTAGTGGATGATTAGGGATTTGGAAGAAACAAACCTATCAGTTTTCTGATGGACCCATAGCCATTCTCCAGTACTCTGAATACTGAACTGATTCTTGTGGCCATCAGCATGGTTAACTTTGATGTTGGTCATCAATTTGAAAAACTGTTATGCCCCACGGGTTTCCTCGCACATTCCAAAAACATACAGGCAGGTTAATTGGCTCCTGATTCATTTGATAATGCATGCGTGACTGTAATAGGGAAATTAGATTGTAAGCTTCAACTGATGCGATTCAGAATATGTCAGCACTATATGACTAAAGGTTAATAATAATAGAAAGAACAATAATAATAAGGACAATGAAGAAGAACTGAGTAGTGCTAACTCAAAATTGAAACATTTGACTTATGCCATGTCTTATGTTATAGCAACTTGGTTCCATTTCTTTCTTTGCTTTCTTAGCTAGTTGCATTCTGGGAGATTTGCAAAGGGTACATTACCAAAGGTTGCCTATTGCTGGTAAAGGCACTGAGCAGAACAAAGTAAGTTATCCTCTGTTTGATATACTCCGTAAAGCCTTAATTTCATTCCATTAATTGTTGTTGAATATGGAAATAAAAGCGGACATGGTTAAAGAAATGCAGCTACTCATTATCATTTGGATGGCTATTTTGGTTAAAATTCCTATTGCAGGGCATCAGAGTACTATGACAACAGAATATGTCCAATAATGTAGCAGTGAATTATACATGACGCTCATTATTTAGGAGTATACTGTAGGTTAAAATAGTACACTGTAGGTTCAATGAATACTTTGCTATTAATCCTGAACTAAGTATTGTCTAGGCATGTCATTTTTATAACCAAGGCAGGAGATTTGAATAACAAGTGCAATTGCAAATAGTTCTTCATAATGCTGTGATAAAACTGAGCATGCTTGAGCCAACTCTTTACTGTGTTCTGCAATAACAAGGGCTGCCTGCTGTTTATTGCTTAAATTAAAAGGCCCTTAGGGGTGAATTCTTTGTCAAGGGATAACGTGAGCCCTAAATAAATTCTGAAATATATTAAACCACTGGCAAAAAGAACTTCAATTATCTCCTCCAAATGTATTATGCTCCTTCAGTCACATTTCTTTCCAAGCATTACCCTGATTACTTTAAAGATGCTAAATAAATTTGTAGCAATACGCATAAATAAAATCAACAGTCTTACTGGTGAACAAGAGTAACCCCTAGTAAGCCTATTTAGTTTTAATTCCTACACCAATATGGCAGATTAGAGATAGACTTTATTTTTAAAAAATGCATATATGCAGTATATATATATCCTGATGACGGTCCCATGTGAACCGAAACGCGACAATATGGAGACCCAAAATATGCCTCTGCACTTTACATAAAAGGTGAATGCCAATGTGACCTTTTAGAAAATGTGCATGGATACTTGTGAATCCTGGAACTACTACCAGCCTGACCCTGGGGGCAATTTCTTGGTTTCTCCTCGTTGCATCAATTATCACTCACTTGTACTAAGCAAATTGGATGTTAATGCCATTATTGATGCCATGCGACTGAATAACCACCAAGAGGTGCACTGCAACTTGCAAATAATTGTCAAGAAGAATAAACTAATTTAAGCTCATAAAATGGTTCCAGTCCAAGATTCTGTACTCGAACGGCTAGGTCAAATAATTTATTCTGTATTCCAGATGGTCAGGCAACACAATTTCAGTGGTGGCAGTGATGCTTGCAGGGACATATAATGATAAAAAGAGCTATGCAAGTCATGTTTCAAAGAAGTGAGACCTAAGCGATTATTATGGTTGTGAGAAACCAGTGTCGTGTAATCAATGGATTCTTGAATTTCAGGGAGGAACTGAACAATTCATTGATTACAAGGCACAAAGAAGGCCAAGCATTACAGACATTTGATAAAGGACTTATTGACAGATGTAAGTATGATGTCAGTATCAGCTAACAGAAAAATAAACTATTAAGGACGTTCCTAAAGAATAAGTTCTATTTAAATAAGGAAACATCTGACAACCATAAGCATCTGAACAAGGGTGCCTTTGATTCATAAGCTATAAACTATTTTTAGAGAGACTTCCTAGGTGATTTTTGTAGCAAGCTGCTTTTAGGTTTCATTGTTTCCCTTGTTACGAGCCTAGTGGACTAGATATATTTTTTCCCCACGGGAGAACCTGTCTACACATTGCGCCTGCTAATTCTCATATAGAGTACAGGCTTATAAGAATAAGTTGCTATGTAACTATGGAAGTTTTAGTACAGACAAGTGACAACAGCATTGTACGTCAAAACAATTCAGAACTCAGTAGTGGTATTATAATGGTGAGAAACTGATAAAAGGCTCCCTACACACCCACAGAGTACAAATCTAAGCTTTGGCTACAAAGCAATCTTTTTTTATTCAAGATAACTGAATAATATAAAGACATTCCATTTAAGTGTTATTGTACATGGGGACTTTGTTTCACAGAATCCGTAGGACGTGTCTTTAAGCTGGCCTTGAATGACCCTTTAAGCGTATGCAAATGAACCTTTGTGCAAAGTTTACTTACTGCTTACTGTGTGAAACAAAGCACTGACAGTCTTCATTGGTAAAGACTAGCAAGGGTATTATGTCATAACAGAGCAATCTTATTTAATGAATGAACTCTAGCACCTAGAGACTTAAGGCATTGATTTTGTCTTGTTCGTCTGTACCTATTAACTGTACCACTCTAGGTAATATATTGTACTTAAAACATAGCAGATTAAAGTGTAAATATTATACTTTAAAAAGCTACAGGTCACAGTGTATTTGTTTACAATGGTTTGTCACTCGGTTGGATTTTCTAGTAGCACTTGTGCGAAAAACACACCAAACACGTAGATAATTACTGATAATCTGCAGCCAGCAAGCTCTTTATCACAGCTCAACAGGAGGAGACTTGGGAATTGGCAGCAGACTGCCGTGATACTGTGCAAAAAACACACATTCACTCTGGAGAACCTGTACATAGACATAGACTTCTGACTTCATAGTATATTGTGTGTTAGTGTGCAACAAGATTGGATCAATAGCTCTTGCATCATGTCATTAATCAATAGGGCAATTAGGTCAGAAAGCATACATTCAAAGTGGGATCATTCTGTTTAGTGTACAAATGAGATTGGTTTGCAAAGTGAATATATTCACCCTGCAAATGGTTATATTTATAAAGTGTGGTGCAAATAGAATTGCAAATTGTTTTCACAATGTGAATGTCTATAAGAGCTTTTTAAATAAAATCGCAAATTGTGAATATTTGTGAGCGCACTCTGTGACTCAAATACTCGCAAAACACATTCGCAAATTGCAAATTTAAGTAACTGTCAACGCTATTGTCGTGCACAACAACCTCGCACAGTGGCGGCATTCACGCAAACACCCATCTCATTTGTAAGCCATTTGCGAAAATGTATTATCATTCTCATCAATTCGAAAATCCGGAAAGAACTTTTTAGTATTCAGAAAAAAACATGGGCAATACAACCCTTTGCGGATAAATATGCGCTCCGCGAACTTTATAAATGACCCCCAGTGTCTAGTCATTTTTAACCAAGTTCCAGTTCTGATGATGCAAAACAATGGTGTAAGACAGTGGCATATATTACTAGGCCCCACAACAAATAATTTTTCTGGCTACCAAAATGTCTAGAGATTGACTTGTTTTACCAATATTTTTTGAAATTGTATATGAAATAGGGCCTTGTGGGGCTGCTATACCTCCTGGACCCCCCCCCCCCTTGCAGATGCCGGGTCTGCTTCCACTGTAGTTACGCCATTGGTGTAAGCAAAACAATTCATGCTGTTGGCACACCAATACCAGGCAAAACTTCATGTCCCCGAATGCATGACAAGTCTGCTTACAAAAATGACACCAAAGGGATGAATGATTCATTGAAAAGACACGGATAAAAGAAGAATAAAGTAGTATTAGTTGAAAACAAGTGTCTTGCATTTCAAGATATTGCCTGATTTTCACATAAATCTTCTTTACAATATGGTGGAAGAATTCCTTTATTACTATTTAATAATAAAACAACAGGGCAACTTTTTACATTGATATTTAATTATTAGATTCCCCCAAAAAAGCACAGGTTTATGTTGCATCACTTAAAGAAATAGAGTGGAAACCATAGGGTCAGAACTATATTATAAAATTAATACAATGACCAGAACATTTTCTATTTCCTAACCTAATAATGCAGTGGTGTGCCATACTAGTTGTACAGGTATGGGACCTGTTATCCAGAATGCTTGGGACCTGGGGTTTTCCGGATAACGGATCTTTCCGTAATTTGGGTCTTCATGCCTTAAGTCTACTAGAAATTAATTTAAACATTAAATAAACCCAATAGGCTGGTTTTGCTTCCAATAAGGATTAATTATATCTTAGTTGGGATAAAGTACAGAGAAAAAGGAAATCATTTTTAAAAATTTGGATTATTTAGATAAAATGGAGTCTAACTGATCCTATACCTGTACTTAGACCGTAGTAACAAGGTCAGATATAATTTTTTATGATGTAAAATGACTTCTGCTTTTCACTGTTAATTCCCTTAACCAGCGAATTAAAATGAAATGTTAGCTGACACTCCAGATGAATCGCTAGATGTCTTTCAATTATATGTAAACACATCCGATGCAATTAAAAATGACTCAAATTAAATTAAAGGGACACTGTCATATTTTTTAACATAGTCCTATCTATTAACTTTTCAATATCCAGAGAAGCGTGTTAAGACATGTAAATGCCTTAATTTTCCACCCTATTGCCAATTGGGGGAAGTGGGGTTATTTTTTTTTTTGTGTTTGGCAAGGAATATTACATCACAAGACAACATGAACATAGCATCACATGCATTTCTTAGTATGTTAGCAAGTGATCCTGTCATTCACGAATATGTAGGGACAAGCAACCTGAAAAACTAAAAATATTGGGTTTTTTTGCATTTAAAGGGGTTATTCACCTTCCAACACCCTTTCCAGTTTCTATTTCTATTTTTTATTTATTTTCTATTTTTTATTTATGACCATTTTTCTAATATTGAAGCATAAAGTTTAATTTTTCACCTTATGTCTTACTGAAGCAACTCTGGGGGGGGGGGGGTGTCACCGACTCTATAACTGATACATTTAGCTGATTTCTTGTCCTTGGCCCTGCTGAACAGAATCCCTGATTCTCATTAAAGGCAGCTATTATAATTGATACAACTCCTAAAACACTACGTTTTTGCCGCGACTAGGCACCAAATAAGGAAATCAGGATGCGGCTCTGGGCTGGCAGAGCCCACTACAGCCAGGGGCCCACTAGGTTTTTTCCCGGTGTCTCGACGGCCCAGTCTGACCCTGTTTTTAACCACAGTTATTGCTCCAGCACAAAAGTTACTTCTTCTCCATAAATGAAACATTTTCATACTACACAGAATTATATATAAAAACATATTTCTGGTTAAAAAGCTTTGTGATGAGCTGTAAGAAGTGTTCTTAACATGTACATTTTACCTGTGGTTATAAAAGAACAGATTAGGGTTTCACAGCCCACTGCTTTAACTTATTTTATATGCCTTCTTCAGTAAAAATCAGCATAATTTCAGCCATGTTGTTTATTCTAAGTTTAATTAGAATCCAGTTACAAAGTACAGTGTCCTGTTGAATTCCGTATGCTCATATCCCCTATTTCTTCATAAATAACACAGCACATGCTCTTTCACTTTATACTGTCTACTCAACTTTGATTTGGCCTTCACCAAACATTGCCTCAAACCTTCCATTTATCTTCTTCTCAATCGCCACAGCCACTAGGTCATTAGAATAGCAGATCCCTCCAACAGAGAATATTTCCAACAGCAAAGTCACCCATTTCTCCTTTATTCCTAGGTTCCTTTGTACATAGCAAAGGCCCAATTTTATCAGATTGGTCAATTCAGAAACACTCACAGTTTATCCACAAAACGTATGGCTTAGCTAAACGAAATACAGCAACTGAATCCTATAACATGTTAGTATCAAAATGCATTATGCCACCTTAATACTACAAGGCATTTCTGTTGAGTTTTGGAATCTAGGGATGGAGTGTAATATTGCTGCATTTGTACAGTTTATGAGGAGATACTTATACAGCAGGGCACGAAGCGTAAGGACATCAAAAGACTATCCAAGAGATAATTAACAGAAGGATGGATGGATTTGTATTAGTTTGGGAAAAAGATGACATTCAGGAGGTTATTTATAAAAGGTTGAGTGTTACAGTCTTCTTTACCTCGAATGAACTCGAATGACCTTAAAACTCGAATGGTATCTTATTTAAGAAAAAAACTGAAAGGCAAAAACCTGATTCTGCAAGTTCGAGTCCTGCAACCCAAAAACTCAAATTTTCAGCGGAAAAAAAACTCGAATCAGTCAAATCGAGATCTCGATTCAAGTTTTTGGGCAAAACCTTCCGAAAAAACTCAAACATCAAGCAGGCTGTTAACCACTTCAAAATGGTTTGAGGGACCTCTGCCATTGACTTCTACAGAACCTCGACAGGTTTTAGGTGGTGTATTTTCAGATTCTTGCTATTTGCAGGGTCGAGGTATAATAAATCTTGAATATTAGATTTTTTTTTTAAACTACATTTTTGCAACTACTGTAGTTTATAGATATGGATCACCTTTTCTAGTGTTTTTTGGACACTTTCTCTTACATTCACCTGTCCTGTACTATGTAAATGACTCCTTATAAAGGTCACTGTAGTTGCTAACTTTTTCTGCATTTATTTCTACATTTCTTCATTCATTTTAATATCACATTTTGAACATAGAATAATTTTTGCTGCAACTTCAGACAATTTCTATCAAGCAGGAGATTTAACCCTCATAAATATTACAGTCACCACAAACATCTGTGAATTTACATTTTAATTGACCATATCTATAAATTTACTGCTCAGAGTGTTTGCTACTAACAATTTTGATCAAAATGGAGATTATCATGTGTAGCGTAGAACTTCCTTAATTCTCAGTAATAATGTTACAATACATTGCCTAACGTGAGCTGTAAATCCATGGATTACAGAACTGTTTAGAATTAAAGGAATGTGGGTTGCTAAAAATCACAGGGATTCCATAAGAGGAGGCATATATTATTCATAGCTCTCTAGACTGAGAAAAACAGAGAAGTAGGGCATCACACCATCACCAACAGGGGTCTGGAATATATATAACATGCAAAAAGTAGTACACACATTTAAAAAAAATGTACTGCATGAATATAATTACTAAACACACATGGGGTCCGCTAGGGATTGGTGAAAGACTAAATGCTCATCAGCAACACAAATGGCTAATTACAAATGGCAATTGTAAATAGCTTTTCTCTCTTTAAAAGGAACATTGTGCAAAAAAAGTTCCTTGCCAACAGATACAGTTTTTATGTTCTAGTTATACAACACAGTTAGTTATATGGTACAGTATGTTACTTTTTGATCTGCTACAGTTGAATCATTCTAACCTCTTCTGTAGGTTATGTGTGAGTTCAGTTTAGAAACCGGTTGCTTGATTTTCAGAGTAAAACTGATTAAAAGAATAGTGCTTTGATTTCTTAATGCCAATATGCCTTGCAATGCAATCAAAGATAAATCAGTAAGGTTAATGAAGAATTAAATAGAATTGCAGGAACCTCCAGGTGGGAATAATATTTGCATATAACCTTAACCTGACATCCTTCTTTAATCTATTGAGGTATTCTGTAATTTTCCTTATTGCTGCTCTTTTACATTTTGCTTAGAATATGTGCATGTTGTCAAAACACACAGAATTATTAGAACTGAGCTTCCCTGACAAATAAGATTGTCTCAACATGAAATCCAGTACTATTTACTTTATTAAGTAGCAATAATATACCTTGGCACGATGTGGGTATACCAAGTACTATGATGTGGCCATGTATTAATGTGCTGGTGCTGAAAATTATGTGCTCAAAGTTCCCATGATGATAACTGGGCCCAGATATAATATTTTACCACTGTCTGGACAGGGTATAGAACTTCACCCTTGATAGATCTTGTTCTTTTAAGCTTCACGGTTTTGATATTCACATTTTGGCTCCAGTTCTTAGCCCCTTGGCAGTCTGGTTGCACTCCAATTTCCATCCTTCATTCAATTAAGTACCCCATTTCTAAGATCCATGAGCATAGAAAAATGAACAAAAGAAAAATAACATACTACTGTCTCCCTTTTTATAAGTATCAAATCCATACAATGTCAGTGACACCGTTTTCCTTGTGATCCCTATGGGGAGATATGCTTAATGATGTTTTTATGTCAAGCCTGAGAAGATAATTTGTCTCAGAGTACATATGTCTTAACACATCCTTAAGCTGGCCCTAGACGCAAAGATGAATTTATTTTGTACGATTTTCGGACGATATATGGATTGTCCCTAAATTTTTCATACCGTGGTGATCGACCATTTAGTCGTGGCGACCGGTTAGAAGATTTGGCCAGAACATCGCCTGATGTTAGGCTTGAAATATTCTGAAAAACACCTTTTCCCATGTGACATTTTTTTCAAGAGAAAAAAAATCTATACAGGCAGTTACTCCTTCAAAAATCTTTTTTGCATAACGTATTATCCAAAAAAATGTCAGAGCATCATTTTATTCTCTATATAAAAAACACAACAGTGCCACTATTACAAGCAAGCACAGCTTGAGAGGGCTTATAGATTCAACTGACATACAGTATACAGTACATTATTTCAGATTTTTTTCTTAGATCACTTCATACTGGTATCTTGAGCTATCATGCCTGCCAATCAACCAAAGATAAAATATAGATCACCTAAGGTCTCTGTATTGTGCTCGTTCCAATTCATAATAAAGAGAAAAGGGATTGATCACTTTTACGTCCTCTTGGGTCCGATAAAGGTCAGAAATAGACTCAATAGATTTAGGTCTGTATAATTCTAGACTGACTTTCCTTGTTATCTCTTTGTTCTCTCTGAACTCATCTAGCTTCATTGTATAAATATTTACTAAAGATGCCAGCAACAGCTTAGCAGGGGTGCAGAGTTCCTGTTGTACCTGCTCTTGCAGTGAAGTATCATTTCCTACTCTGCAGACAAGAAATATTGCGGGTTCACAGTTTATTGCGTTTAAATAATAGAGTGTAGTGCATTAAGCATGGACAAAGTGAGAAGTATAGGCTAGCCAAATGAGGCAATGAGATTAACACCAATAACCAGCACTTAATATTAATTGATACACTACTTCTTTGCCTACTGATAATAGCTAATTTTATAAAAAATGCTCTAGTTTCCAATCTATTAAAACAATTATACTTCCTAATGGGAGCATATCTGATCATAGTTTATTTAGCCATTAAGTACACTATAAAAAAAAACATTTACAATTTACAACTGGACACAGTCTATTAGGAGTAAAGTGCCCCCTGCTGTTCAATGTAAGAAGAGTAAAGGTGGCCATACACGGATAGATCCGCTCGTTTGGCGATGTCGCCAAACGAGCGGATCTCCCTCCGATATGCCCACCTTGAGGTGGGCAATATCGGGCTGATCCGATCGTGGGCCCTAGGGCCCAACGATCGGATCCTTCACGTTCGCAAACGGGCGGTCGGATCGCGGGACCGCATCAACGAACAGATGCGGCCGCGATCCGACGGGATTTTTAACCCCATCCGATCGAGATCTGGCCGACTTTCGGCCAGATCTCGATCGGGGAAGCCCGTCGGGGGCCCCCATACACGGGCCAATAAGCTGCCGACTCGGTCTGTCGGCAGCTTTTATCGGCCCGTGTATGGCCACCTTAAGAGTAATTTTAGAGTCCAGCAATCATATAAAAGCATAAGAAGGTGCTTAAGCCTTAGGGTTTTTACACAAACTATTTTAGAGGAGAGTATAAGGATACTGTATATCTATAGGCCTGTCTGTAGAGATTAGTACATCAATTATATATATGAGTGACACATAAAAGAAGATATTTCAGCTTTTCAGCTTTTATTCATCTTAAACACCGAGTCCTGTTTCTATGCATTACGTACATTTATTCACCATGTAAAACACGGTGAAAAAATGTGCTTATCCCTACTCTTCAGTCATGTTATGTTGTCATAGAGTGTTAGGTTCAGTCATAGTGGTTGCCAAGAGATGATTATTCTAAGTGTAGAACAGACCTAACATCCCTCCTTATATCTCTCCTTATATACTTCTATTCTATGGATAGATATATATATATATATATATGCATAGTCAATGCTAAGCAGCTGCATTTGAATCGGGACTTTCTTTGGTATATCCGGGTGCAGGGTCAAATTTGTTGACAAGATCCACCCTCCAATTTTTGATCAATCAAAATGCTTTTATTGCATACATATATCCGACGTTTCAGCCAACATTAGGGCCTTTTTCAAGGATATATATATGTATATGTATATGTATATATTTAGTGGCTAATTATTTATTTGTATGGGAATTTTAGGGGCATATTTATGAATGGGTGAACTCTAATTTTCACTGTTTAATGAATATATGCCCTTGAAAACTTGTTCCACTCTTTGGTAAACATGTTCCTATACACAGTGTAAATTGTGTGTAAAAGTATTACACATAGGTGACTTCCTTCTGTGTCTTTTACCAAATGGCACTTAATCGCTGTTTTTATGTGTTTAATACATGTCCTCCCTGTGTGCACTTTTCTATACTGTCAAACTAAACAGTGCTGCATATTTTTGTAGCACTATATAAATGAAGTTACATATACATTTAAATCTGACAGTACACATAACATATACACCAATAATCATATCAAAATGGCCAAATAGGCAGGGAGCTATAAATGGCATCACACAAATGTAATAATGAATCTTCCACCAAGGGTCACAGTAAACACAATAGAGTAGATCATAATAACATGATTGCAACCTATAAGTGTCAAATAAATCCCAGTGTTTCCTGGGAACTGTAACTGGACTGTGAATTAAACAATTATATATATGGGGTTTACTCTAGCCCGATGTCTTCATGATGGTTTTTTGTACATGTATATAACAATATGGCTTGATTAGAAGTTAGATGGCTTTCTTATTTTGTATAGACACATATATACTGAAATTGTGTTATTATAATTATCTTTATTGTGTATATGATGAAAGAGCCATTATTGTATTCATATGTAACCAGGCATATATATTTGATTACTTGACGTATTTTTTTTTCTATAATTACTACTCTAATATTGTTTGCTGCTGATTCATTTAGATGTGTGTGGACTATTTGTTAATTGTCACTCACTTTAAAGCCATGCATGTATTTTTCCTATTTTAAATTTTGATGTTATTGTCCTTAATCCTCTATGATCGATGTGCCTACTTATGCTTAACGGAGGGCTGAGAGGTGCTGCTAATTAGTGTCTGTAGAAATAAAATCACTACCTGTAGGTTCACTTATGGCTCCAATGTATGATGTCATCATGAAGATTTTTGATTGTAAATCTCGCGTGATTTCAAACAGGAAAGCCTATGAGCCAATCTGAGTGCCAATCACTATGCAATACCAGTATACATATAATTAATGTTTAAATATCAATGCAAAGTACATTACATCTTATGGCACAGTGTTGTAGGCTTGTGCTTTTGGTTACAGTGAGTTATTAGCACAAAAAAAAAAGAGAAACCTAATGTAAAAAAGTGCTGCAGCAGATTGGGTGTTTCTGTATAAGAACATGTGTGCTGGGGGGTCTTATTAATAAGAGTAAAAAAAGATGTGTGTATAGGGGCCCTAATTAGATATAGTAGCAGTCAGTCTGAACCTAGTAAATGTATATAAGCGCTCTGAAACCCTTATTAACTTTTCCAACAGTGCCTGTCAAAATACTGCATCTAAGGGTACCTGAAAGAACTGGGATGAAGCAGGCAGTTTATTTGGGAGTACTTTATGAAAATGGAATGCAGTAGCAATCAGTATTTAGGGGCCTCTTATTTTGAAAGGATGGTAGCAGCATACAATATGTATGTAAATACAGAATCTTTATGGCACTCAGTCATCTGTTAAAGGAACAGTTCGGTGTAATCATAAAATGTGTTAAAAGAATAGGCCGTGCAAAATAAAAAAGGTTTTCAATATAGTTAGTTATGTAAAAATGTAATATTTAAAGGCTGGAGTGAACTGATGTCTAAATTGATAGCCAGAACACTACTTCCTCCTTTGAATCTATCTAACCTGTTAGTCAGTCAGTTGGCAACTTGAAAGGGGACCTCATGAGACATGTAGTTACTGTTTTTGGCAAGGGTCCAAATTATATCTGCACTATCCTTTCTATATGAAAGATCTCTCATAAATAAAATATTCTGCATATTCATTGTGTTTTTATGTGAACGTAGACCAATAAACATGGTTTGATGTTAAACAATACAAACATAGAAACTTTTTTCTTCAATCTTTAGAAAAATAAGTTAAATGTTATACACATTGTTTTAAAAACAGGCTGTGCTTCATTCATGTGGAGTGACAAATGACTTTATGCCCAAAATGAATAGTTAACCAACAAACAGTTTATATCATCTTAAGCTGCCTATTAAAGAATCTGACAAACAGGAATATATATATATATATATATATATATCAGTAAATATTCTCATTTTACTTATTATACCTTGAGCCCCCATTCCGTTCCCGCTCCCTGATAGGTGAATTACAATGTTTATGTTATGTTTACAATTATATGAGACTGAATCAGCTGTTCCTTGGTTCATGTAACATTAGCTTTAGCCTCCTCAAACAAAAAAAGTCACCCTCCGCCTAAAATATTTTGGCTTGAATTCCATATTTTAAAATCAATTTAATTGCACTTGTAATTTTATATAAATATTTTGCCAGGCATGGATTTGCATCAAATTTTGCATTTCGCTGCCAAATGTTATCGCAAAACTGCGTCGAAAAAAAAAGTCATGAGCCAAAATTGGCGCGCACATAAAAATTGATGCACGTCAAAATTATTTTGACGCCCTTTGACTTCAATGCATTTTGCGAATTTTCTCCACTTCTTTGATTTTTCCGCAGTTTCATGAATTATTCAGGGAAACAGGACAGATTCTCCCATCACTATCATCCACAGAGTGATGTAAAGGCAGCCCTGCATATGTACTGTAAAGGTAAAGCTTTTTGGGTTATGTACTAAAAGTCACAAAGTTTGTTCCAGGTCTAGCAATCACTAGCAGCCAATGAGTATGTTTTTTTTCAAACATGTGACCAGTAAATACTACCTTATGGGTTACTAGAACTGGTAACAACCTTTGCTTTATTTATTACAAGCCATAAGGGGTTTAAGGTTGAGACTATCACAGCAGCTTAACTTTTGCACACATTTCCTTCAATTACTTTTGGGAAAGTTTTTCAGAAGTTCTAATATATTTTATCATACCACTGTAATATAATCAAATATATCATTATCTACTCCATATTTAATGTGAACTCCACATGCCAAATTATTATTATTACAGGTATTGCATCAATTATCCTGAATGCTTGGGACCTTAGATTTTTCCGGATAACGGATCTTCGTATCTCAAATCTACTAGAAAATTATGTAAACATTAAATAAACCAAATGGGCTGGTTTTTCATCTAATAAGGATTCTTTAAATTTTTGGTTCAATTACAAGGTACTGTTTTAATATTACAGAGAAAAAGGAGATCATTTTTAAAAATTTGGATTATTTGTCTAAAACGGCGTCTATGGGAGACGGCTTTTCCGTACTTTGGAGCACTCAGGATAACGGGTTTCTGAATAAAGGATCCCATACCTGTATTATAATTTTTGATTTGTGACAAAAGGTGATCAACACATTTGCAATGATCCAATACTTTTGCTTGCTAGCTAAAGTCAATTGCATGGGAATTGTATGGATATCATGAATTCTCTTCCCCACCACAACATTTTTTTGTCTTACAGTAGCCTTAAAAACTGCTAAATATGAAACACTGGCTTGCAAGACTTTCCATCTTCATTTACCATTAATTTGTGTAGCCAGCTGTGGTTACAGTGTAGTTCAGCAAAACTAAGAGAGGTAACTACAACAATAATTCATATAATAATATTTGTGAAGCCTATTTCTTCAGTCATCTTTTTGCAATATAAAAGTAGTCATTTTACTAGCAGAGATTTCATTCTATTCAATTGTGGTTATATGGAGATTTCCCTTACAGTTGGTTGGGTACAGACCTACACTAAACACACACTAGCAACCACAAATAAATGTAAAACAAGCAGACTTTATGTGACCAGCTGCTGAGTTTCAGAGTCCAATTGAAGTCTATAGATATTCAGCTGGTCTGCCAGCTCACTCCAGGTAATGAGAGAGTAATTAGAGAGTAACTCAAAATGCTGGCCCAGGTCCAATCTCTTTCCATTTATTCTGTTGGCCAGAAGAACAACTTTGATTGAACAACCCCCTGTGCACAGCGAACAAAAGACATAAGTCTGGGAGATAAAAGTAACAACATTCACTAACTGTCCTTTTCTTGTCCATTGGCTCAGTGCAGAAATCCACATTTACAACTCACTAGGGATTTGACTGGTGAAAACAAGAACTACTTATTTGAAGTATAGACAGGTTACAATGAAATATATCATAATGTTTGTCCCTTGTTTTTCTTTTCTGGTTTGCTTGCTTATTTTTGAAACTGTGATAAAATGTTAAAGAGATCATGTTCTATAAAGCACTCAAACCTCATGTTCTCTTGATTTAGTGCTTTGTTACCTTCCTGCATATAAGTAATCTGTGGGCAGATTTATCAAAGGTTGAGGTGAATTTCTGAATGAAAAAAATTTGAATTTCGAGATATTTTTTGTGTATTTCGACTAGGGAATAGTCCAAATTCGATTTGAAAATTCAAATATCGAAATTTATCATGTACTGTCTCTTTAAAAATTCGACTTCGATCATTCACCATCTAAAACCTGCCAAATTACTGTTTTAGCCTATGGGGGACCTCCTAGAATTTATTTGGAGTCAATTGGTGGACCTAGAAAAAGTCTTTTTAGGGGAAAAACATAGAATCAAATTCGATCTAATGCGCTAATTACTTTGATTCGAACGATTCAACCTATTCGACCAAAAAAAAACCTTCAACTTCATTTCGGCTGGTCTTTTTGAATTCGAATTTCAAAGTTTTTTCAATTCGAAATTTGAGCCTTGATAAATATGCCCCTAAATGACTTCTAAGTGCACAAGAGTGCAGAAGTACAAATATATAAGATAGCATTAAGTGCCGTGTAGTTCACTTAGGGGGTTATTTATCATAGTCCGAATTTATATCATTATTTTTCAATATTTTCTACTACAAATGCCTACCAAATCGGCTTGGGTTTTTTACACTTATTTATTATTACATTTTCCAGAAAATTAGCTTTGTGGGAAAAAATCTGATTTTCACGATTTTTTTTGGATCTTTCCATCCAATTTTCACGTTTTTTTGGAATTTTCCTCCGAAAACTTCGGGGTATTGCTCGAGACCCAGCACACATCAAAAATCATTGGGACTTCTCCCACTGACTTATATGCAACCTCAAAAGGTCTAATTAATAAATTCCAAAAAATTAGTGATTTTTTTAAAAGTCAGATTTTATAAAAAAAATAAATCACAAATTTTTTGTGATTTTTGCATTCGGAATTTAGTAAATAACCCACTTAGTAGTTACTTAAAAGTTATGTCCCAGGATTGAGTGAATAATTTGAGACTGGATGAACATGAATCCAAAACAAATGCATACAATTTGCTGTTAACCCAATTCTGCTTTCAATCAAAAAGAATAAATATATCTGGCAAGGATGCTATATTTATAGATATTTTATAATATGATGTAAACATCAATTTATGAGGACAGATGGGTCTGCTGCACCTATATTTAGGCATCTATTCATCAGATGTTGGTCCTTTATAGTGGATATATTTGGATATTTGAAATACACAAACAACCTAAAGGCTAGTTAATATAAGGTTATCAAATCACAAAATCACAAATCACATAAATGAAAGTTTGAACTTCCTGGACAGCACTGATGGGAAGCTGATGCCCACAGTTCCTGTAATATCGTCAAGTAAATAGGAGGCCTTTTTATCAAAGGATTCTAGTGGTTTTAGAGGTTTTTGAAACCACAACTAAACTCACTTTCTCTAAAACTACAAATGTCATGACATTTATTAAAAGATCCGAATAAAAAAAGTACGAACAGAAAATTACACTGAACAATGTGCTAAGAAATACGAATATCTGAAAAAAACTCTAGAACCTTGAGTTTTTCTGACAATTCCTAGGGGAAAAAAAATCAGAAAACCTGTAAAAGGTTTAAATTGATTTAAAACCTGTAAAAGGTTTAAATTGATTTAAAACAGTCCAATAGGATCAGCGCAGCTCCCATTGGCTTCTATAGGACCTGGACAACTTTTACCTGGCAAAGTTTTGTATTAGTGGTTTTCATGGTTTTTACACTTAGGGGCACATTTACTTAGGGTCGAATATTGAGGGTTAATTAACCCTCGATATTCGACTGTCGAAGTTAAATCATTTGACTTCGAATATCAAAGTCAAAGGATTTACCGCTATTCATTCGATAGAACAATCGAAGGAATAATCGTTCGATCAAACGACTAAATCCTTCGAATCGAAGGATTTTAATCCATCGATCAAACAAAATTCCTTCGATCAAAAAAAAAAGCTTAGAAAGCCTATGGGGACCTTCCCCATAGGCTAACATTGAGGTTCGGTAGGTTTTACTTGGCGAAGTAGGGGATCGAAGTTTTTTTTTAAAGAGACAGTGCTTCGACTATCGAATGGTCCAATAGTCGAACGATTTTTAATTTGAATCGTTCGAGTCGAAGTCGCAGGTCGAAGTAGCCAATCCGATGGTCGAAGTAGCCCAAAAAAACGTTCGAAATTTGAAGTATTTTTTCTTCTATTCCTTCACTCGAGCTAAGTAAACGGGCCCCTTAATAAATCTTACATTTTTAGAGCTTTAAAAAGAAATTGGAAATGCTGGATTGTTTTAGAGATTTTTGGAAAAAAATTGAAAGATGATTGTTACTCAATGTTTAAAAAAACCTGCAGCTTCCTTGACCATTGTAGCAGGTGATTGTCTTAGAACTGTACTACAAGGGCTAAACAGAACAGGCATGCTCAGGGTTGGACTGGGCCAGCATGGCACAGTGACAAAACCCGGTGAGCCCCACAAGTCCAGACCCGCTCCCCATGGCTGCATTAGCTTGTGTACTCCCTGACCTTCCATGAGGTACGCACTGGCGGGGTGGGCGGAAAGGTAGTTGTGGCTGGGGGTGGGTGATCCCCCATGTGGACACCCCAGTCTGATGCTGACCATGCTTTCCATCTTTAACCTGTATAGTACCACAGCACTTTGTGCCCACCACCCATGCTCTCTTGCATCTTACAGTTCTCTAACTAACTGCATTGGGTATATTTACATTTTTTTTGTACTGATGGTGAGATTTAATGATGCAAACTCATTGGCATCAACTTCACACAGGGGTATTTTTGTGGTAGGACAGAAAGAGAGGGTCATCGACAGTACTTTCCTCTGCCACAGCCACAGTGCACTAAATGGAACATGAACTATGCTATTGGTAATACGGCGTTTCAAAGGGCAAAAGATATAATTAGGGGTAAGAGAATAGGTGCAGTGCTAGTTATTCCCTCTTCATTCTATTTCCTCTTCATTGAGGTGTTCAATCTTCATTGTCAAAAGAATGGAGATCATTTTTTCTAAATAAAACAAGGAAACAAGGAATTATAATAGCAAATAAGAAAAAAACAAATCGAAGGACTTTTTTTTTCCTGTGCTAATTTCATTGATGGATCTTTGTTTACACTGCTTAATTGTTTATTTAGCAAAGTAGATGTTTTGTTTTACATTATTAGCGATTCACATAATTGAGCTAAACAGATGAAATAGAAAGTCCAATGCTCTCTAAGCACAACGGCATTCGTGCCTGTTCTGACTGGCTCTAGGCTGCAATGAAACATCTAAACTAAGGTTACCATATCTCACATGAAAATCCAGGAGACTTGTAATAAATGAAGTTTTGTGCACGGTTTGCAACATGACTGCATTTAAATTAGTACATGCATTGTGCAGTCTGGATCAGTTTTGCTCATGATCTGGTAACTTAAATGTAAAGTTTTCCTACACTTCAGCCTTTGTTATATTACATATTGATTTTTGTGTATCTGGTTCTGCTGTTGCTCTTCTTTCCTTCTTTATCTCTTTTCTGGCACAAACTACTCAAAATCATAAAAAGGCTAAAATCCACATCCCGCTTGCTCACCACAAGACACAGGAAAGGCCGCTAGCTTACTATCAGGACATGTACAAGGACACAGCTAACAAGCAATGGCTTTTATCTACTTCAGCTTTTGATTCCTTCCTTGCACTAAGGAAGCATTTGCATTTCAGTAGGAGCTTTTTGTTGCATGCAGTATCTGACGGAAGTGTCCCTGGACATGTTCAACATCATTAAGTGCTTAACCACTTCAACTCTAACAACACCAGAATTTAAGAGCATAGACACACGCTGCTATATCGGGAGATTAGTTGCCCAGCGACAAATCGCTTCTTCTTCGGGGGACTAATCTCCCCAAACTGCCTTCCCACCGGCTACAATGTAAATCTCCAGCGGGATGGCACTCTGAACGCTTCACCTTCAGCAAGTTGCCTGAAGTTTCCTCGTGAGGCTACTTCAGGCTACTTTGGAAAACGAAGCGTTCTTAGTGCCATCCCATCAACGATTTACATTCTAGCCAGCGAGAAGGCAGTTCAGGGAGATTAGTCACCCAAAGAAGAAGCAAAATGTTGCTGGGCGACTAATCTCCGAAATGGCAGTGTGTGTCTCTGCTCTAAGGAGCTTTATATATTGTGTTTGATGTGCTGACCTTATGATGTGTCTTAAAGTTTCAGCCTGCTTTTAAAAAAAATCTGGTTGATCATAGTTTAGAGATATCTCTCTAATGCATGCTAGTAATGACCAATTCAGGCTGTTAACATAAACTAGTCTAATAGTGCATCACAGGCAGGGATCCAATACATCTAGAGCCCAATCAAATTTCTCTTTTATATTCAACTCATATTTATATTAGTGACCTTTGTACCAGTAACCCAAAGTAGCATTCGTAAACCTTGCAATGCTCCAATATGAAAGCACGTGAAAAACTAACATTTGCATTTAGATGCATATTTATATTTATATCACCAAGCAGCTCCCTGTAGGTGGGAGAATAAAATATTTATTATTAGAATGCTTATTGGTTCCAATGACTATTTATAGAAAACACATTTCCTACTGTAAGACATAAAGCCAGTCACAGGGCAATGCATGTAATAATGTAACCCTAAGGAGATTTTAAGCCACCATGACATTTTATGATTACAAAGGGACAACACTGCAACAATAATGCAATTATACAGTGACCACGCTTTATGGGTCATAAAAATACTTCTAATATAATGTATAATTCTCAGCAGTGGGTAATGGTCAACACCATATACTGCAACTATAGAGATTTTAGATCATGAGTTGACTTGTGCCATTACATAACATGGATCATCATGCCTGCAGGCTATTAAATTTTAAACATTAGATAGTGTTATTAGTTGTCTAGTATTACCATGAACAGGGATTTATGCTAGCTTAGCTAACATCAATTACAATGCACTGTTTTGCTATTACAGAAAAAAATACTATGGCAATGACATTGTGTTGTATTTGGAGCATTCTAAATAGTGGGTTTCCACACAATATATCCAAAAGCTGCATTATAACATATCACCGAGACAAAGAGGTCTCTACTAAAGGTGGCCATACACGCTCTGATAAAAGCTGTTCATTCTGCCCATCAAGACCCCATCCTGATGGCTTGCCTGAATAATATCTGGCAGAAAAATAAGCCAGATATCTATGGGCAACATTAAAAAATGTCATCGAATGAGGACTGCAGGGTGGAGCTGATTTAAGTTTCATTAAGGTCTCTATTCTGATCTAATCATTGACTAAGCACCAAACACTCCTGATTTGACCCACCACATTGTTGGCCAAATCTGGTTGCTGAGGTCACCATACAAGCATGTCATACAGTGTATACCCACCTTAATACTTTCAATGGTCAGAGTTTAAAATGCTCCTTCTAATCCTTCTTATATACTTGCAATTCTGTTGTGGTACCTATAATAATATACAGTCAATGTCACAAATGTCATATGATGTTGTTTCTAGTAACTATAAAATGACAGTATTATTTACATCATGTTATGTGGCAATTTTGACTACTAATATGTTTTTTTCTAAATATAACATTATTCACTTTTGATTAGGCATTGGAAAACAATAATATCATAATTACTGTATAATGGATAATTCTTCTTCGTTTATATAAAAGAACCACTATTATTACAATTGTCACAATCATTGGCCCAACCTAGAAACACGATGGAAAAAGATTTCTTGCCCTTTATTAGCTTTACCAAGTTCAATGAATGCTTCCATTTATACTTTTTAATGGAACCTGAAATTACTACTACAGTAATGTCTGACACTTTGATGCTGGATTAAATTAACTATTTTTAGTCATTTAAGTAAGCACCGCTTTCTTTCAGATCTTTTTTTTATCAGAAAGGTTACCTTCATAAAAACCAAACTGGCTATGTATGGAAACATAAGTGGAGAATGTATGTACTGTATGAACACAAAACACAGAAAAAACACAGCCCTGTTTATGTTTAACCTCCATATATGCCACATAGCATTAAGAAATATATTTTTCTCTAAACAGTGGAAACATTCATTTTACTGCTATATAATAGACAAGTCCCATTTTAAAAATGAAAAATGTAAAAATGTGCATCAAATAGGTTCTAAAGAAACACAATGGTCAAGGCAGTATAACAATAAAGTTCTTTACAGCTTACCCATCAAACAGAGCAGTTCTTCCATGAGAGGTGGATTTTATACACCAGGTGGAATAGCAGAATAGCAGAAAACTGCCACTGGCAAAAAAACAAACCATTATATTCTAGAATTTATATATATACAGTAAGAGCCACTCAATTGTATTTTAAGCTAGAGTTATGTCTCAAAGGCACATGTTTATCAAAGAGCAAAAACAGAGGGCTCCAAAGTTCACCAGAGAGAAGTTTCACAGCTCTCTAATTGTGTAGGGTTACAGAGACATAAGAGTAGGCTGGAGAGTTCCTATCAAGTGAACTGAGGTGATTAATATGCAAATCTATCTGAGACAAGTCCCGCTGACCTAGACCTGCTCTCTGCTTGAGACCCTGGGCATTGTAACCTGACCTCCCCCACGGGGCCTCGAGCGCACCTGCAAGAAGAAAAATTAAGGTATGGGCAGGGCTGTTGGAGGGCAGTTGTGGCTAGGACAGGGTGTACCCCAAGTCCCATGCTGATCTGAGACTGGCTAGAACCATTCCTATTATCCATTATGCGGTAGACAGCTACATCACATACCCATTGAGTATATGCAGGGAGAGGGAGCCTCATAGTTAATGTTTGTGGTGCAAATATTAACTGTATTAATACAGTGTCCTTACATTTTATCTGACATTATGTTGTACTTTGATGCATTTTGTCTGGAAATGTATCAAGTATTTCCATATTACTGACATTTTCTTAACATTTAAACAACTGATTAACTATGCTATCTTTAGGGCAATAGTAAAGATATGCCTTTTTAAATGACATTAAAAAAGAAAGCAGGAAAACTATATGGTAAATTTAGTGAAACTGAAATTAAAATGCATGAAACTAGATAAAATGTCTTATTTTACTCGTCATATGGACTCAAAATAACAGGATGGAAGAAGATTAACCAGAATGATCACTAAATAGAGACATTTATTTCTGTACTCAAGACTCAAACACTATAACCTAGCATTTTTGAAACCTACAGTATATACACAGAGTAGACACAGATGCATTACCATAGGCTACCCATCTGTTTAATAGTCAATTATACTTTTCTCTACTAATGATAATTTTTTGTCAAGATGGTCCTGCAGCATGTCAGAAATATCCTTCCCAGAGAAAATGTCATGCCACTATAAAAATGACTTCACCAGCATCCATTAATCCATCACTTGCCTTACCCAAAACTGTGGAAAGCATGAATTAGATATGATACAAGTATGATATTGCAAGCTGGCTTTTGCTTTAATGAGCACCAAGACTGCCTGTGAACAGCATGCATGTTATTCATTTCCTCAAATGGTTTAACAAGTAATATTTATGCAAGTGATGATGTTGGGTAAAAAATAACATAGTGAGCACTTAACCCCCCAAGTACCTATATGCTTGGAAGTGTACTGAAAGTGATCTCAGTTACTTGGCCATGTTCAGGAGACCCCACTTTCTAGAAGCAGTTGCTGTAAAGCAGTCAAATGTCTACACTGCTCAGCAGGCCCGGACTGGCAATCTGTGGGTTCTTTCAGATGCCAGAGAGGTTGCTATAAGGTGCCATAGAAAGTCAATATTTAGTGGGCTGGTGGGGGCTGATTGAGTCTTTGTGTACCTGAAATGCCAGGGCCTATTTTAATTCTCAGTCAGGACCTGCTGCTCAGTAGGCTGATTTATGAAAGTTTGTAGAATGTTTCTCCGAATCATATTCCTTAGCGCAAACAAACACATTTTTCATTTAGTTTCCTAATCCACCATTATTTCTTAATTTATCAAATGTAAAAACCCTAAAATCTATGAGTACAAAAGTACGGAAAGTAAAAGCTGTTGAGGTCATGTAGGAGTCAATGGAAGTTCCCTTTCTTTTCTTGCAAAGATCAGCCTTTTGTTCATGGTTTTACAGGTTTTCGGAGATCAAAACATTTATGTAAAAACGTTTCATTGGTTCACAAAAATTTGTGGTTTTTGGACTTTTTCAGAGTCAATTTTCGTTCACATTTTTTGTATTCAGATTTTTTTAAATAATTTTCATGGCATTCAGGGTTTTAGAGAAATAGAGTTTAATTGTGATTTCAGAAACCACTAAAATTTGACCTTTGGTAAATATGCCTCCAAATGTCTAAATGTTTAAGAAATACTTGTGATCAAAGTATTCTGACATGAGCTTTTGCACTTATATTCAAACCAAACTGCAATCAAAACATGTTGGCTGGTATGTTTCGATATTCTTAGTTGTCCTAAACATTCTGTGTCATTATATATCACCACTGTTTACACTGTCAGAATTCAAATCTCCATCCTAATCCATGCCAGCATTTGAAGTTTGCATGGTAACTTCTTTTATTAAAGCACTAGAAGGTAGACTGTGAGTACAGTATCAATGGTATTAAGCTATATTCCTTTCTTTTGTATTTTTCTTTTTTCTCTCCTTTTGTCCCCTTGTACTTTCTTCTTTTGTTTTTTTACTACAATTACAATTGTTTTGTTTTCCAACTGTTTCCCTCTCACTTCTTGTAATAATCCTTCTAATTCCTTCCCTTTCCTTTCACCAGACATTTTGTCAACCTATGTTACATTTATTACAGTATTCCCCATTTAACTGGAGACCTACCCCGATCTACTGTTCTCTTCCCTGTTTTACTGATCTTTTTTCTTCCCCTTCTGATATATACCCCAAGTATATTGCTAGATACCCAAAACACCTTGAGTGCAGACCAAAACCCTTCACAGTGCAAACAACATACCATGTGATGCTTACCGTTATTATTCAACTTCTCTATTCTAATGGCAATTGATTCGCTCTAGAATTATTATTGATATACAACTTTGGTGCAGTATCTGGAAGTAGAATGTGCCATTTGGAAACTATAGTATATATGTCCCCTGTTTCTTCATTTCTTCCATTCCCTCTTCCACTGAACAGTTTCTCTTCCCTTACATTTCTTTCTTGACTTCTGATGTTTCACTCTGCCTGGTGTTACCATCTTTGTCTTGCCATAGAATTAAAGATGAGTGGAAGGCAACTTGGGTCTTATTAATGTGAAGGAAGTTTGTTGATGAAGTTTGAAGTAAAAAACTACAGTTTACATCAACTTCCCTCATTATTTTCAATAAGTCCTCAGGCAACTGTACATAGCCATTGCCATAATGAAGCATATTGTCTAGTCTAGTTGCCTACAGTAACCAGCAATTCGTTTTGATCAGTATACTATAGCACAATTAAATCAAAGAGCTGATGCTATGGGCACTAGTGCACTGGGCGCAGTTTAATAACTATGGGAGAAATGTAATAAATGCCTTATTCACTATTTTTATCTATGCCAGTTTCCTACATCAGTAACCCACAGCCAATCTGTAAGATTCAGCTGCCCATCTTCAGAAGTTACAAAAGAGCTCTCATCTTAACAAACTGAGGGAAATGTTAGAAGTCGGTTCTGTTACTAGGAATGATTGAAAATCAGACACCCAGAGTCACAAACAAACTTCTGTTCTTTCCGGCTGCAGACAAATATAAAACACAAATCTCTGACATAGCATTCTGGGCTAGATGTTTATAAATACACATCCAAAAACAACCATAGAAGTTTGACAGCCTACAGAAAGAACTATCCTAGATTCACTCCTCGTTAAAATCATAACTAGATACATTCTGTGAATTTAAAAGACTCTAAAACTCTTTCAAGAATTCTGATTTTAATGCAAAAAAAGACTCAAAGAATTTCTTATCAACATATTGTCGGATAAAATGAGGCAGCTAGGCTGGGCATTTAAGACATAAATGAAGCACCACTGATAAACTGTAGTGCTCAATATGGTGTAAGTGTGTGCCATAGTTATTAGTAATAGTAAAAGGATGTTATGAGGAATACTAAACCATCAGCTACATTTCCAGCCTGAGGTCCTTCAGCTGTCACTGAACCTCAGCATCTACATCTTCTGACAGGTAAGAGCTTGACGTTAAGGTCAACTACAGCTACAGGGTTCTAGATTGAAAAGCCCTCATCTAACAAGTGGCATCAGAAGCCCATGACCTTTATAAGAGCATGTAGAGTGTGTATGCAAACAGGTTACCTAATGTTGAACACAGTCTTTTCATTACCTCTAAATATTTCCTTTACTGACAAAGAAAAAAGAGAGCAAAATACATTTTAATGAAGGAACTAATGAAAGACCCTTACATATTTGAAGGCAGAACCTTTATATTGTAAGCTCTTCAAATCAAATTGTATAAATTACACCATTTAGTCCATCTAGTCTGCCAATTAATTACATTCTGATTTAATTTTCGGTCTTCTATCTATCATCATCTATCTATTTTTGATTGAATATTACTATACCAGATCAGTTGTCTCTGTATCTGGAGGATATTCTATGTTTTGAGAATCAATTATGTATCGGTATGTTTCATTATGACGCATTTACATTTTCCTCCTTTCAACTTCATACTGTGTCCCTTGGTTCTAGCAATGCTATCTCTTCATAGGCTGCTAGACTGGTGTGTGTACAGTATTTAGTAATTTTAGTTGAGAAGAACTGAACATGCTCAAGAGCCAACAGCCAAAGTAAATTCCCAAGGCAGGGGACTGAGTGGGTTAGACGAGGAGTAGAAGGAATTCTAAGTGATTTGCTGCAGCCTTTCTATTAACCGTTGGCAGGTATTTAATGATTCAATGAGACTGTTTGCTGATCATTATTGGAGCATTTGTTTACATGTCTTTTAAGTGATAAGTGAGTAAGGATGTGCACATTTTTTTGCCATGTTTTGCCGTGGAAATGATGCCCATAGACTTGTATGGCACTATGCGACAAAAAAAAAATTGCCGCACGTCAAAAAAAAATTGCAGCGCGACAACATTTTTTGGACGCCCATAGACTTTAATGGGCATCGGGCAGATGTGGCCAGCAGCAAATTTTTGGTGAAACGAAACTGGTCAAATTTGCCCATCCCTATAAGTGAGTAATAAATGGACCTACAGGATTTTAACAATGGGATTGGGGGAAGTGATTACATGAAGCAAGAAAGGTTACGTGAAACCACAATATAGACTGGTGGGGGAATAGATGGAATTAAAATAATTCACTGTATAAAGCAGTTTCTCCAACTGGGTGGTCATTCGCTCTTATTAGATTCACTTAAATGCACTGTTACTGATACTTCTCTGAAGATAAAAATAAAGTGGCAATATCTCCTTGTACTAAAATAGCTCCTGACTTAAGACTAAATATTCAATTTTTATTTTCAAAAGACCTTCCTAACATAAGAAATGTTTTATCATCCTGGTTTTGACTTTTTCTCTAAAGAAAGTTTATAAGGAATAATGTACCCTATATTGCAGTTTAGGAGTTTTAGGAACTTTTAAAACATATTTATAATTGTTATCTATCAACTAATCAACAATTAGTATAGATATTGGTATATATATTTTATGTGATTATTTGTATGGAGGGGTTGGTGTGGCCGTGTGTATGTATGGATGGAGGGGTTGTTGAATTTGTTGCAATGTGATCTTTTTATACAGAGCTTGGATGATAAGGAAGAAAATGAAACTAATTCATTGTACAGGTAAAAGATCTGTTCAGATCAGAATATTTGAGACTTGAGGGTTTCCCGGATAATCAATATTTCCATAATTTGGGGTTTCATACCTTAAGTATACTAGAAAATCTTCTTAAATAAACCCAATAGGCTGGTTTTGCCTCCAGTGAGGATTAATTATATCTTAGTTGGGATCAAGTACAAGGTACTGTTTTATTATTACAGAGAAAAGGGAAATACATTTTTTAAAAATTGGATTATTTGGATAAAATGGGGTCTATTGAAGATAGCTATTCTGTAATTTTGAGCTTTTTGGATAACGAGTTTCCAGATAACGGACCCCATACCTGTAATATCTACATTTTAAGCAACGGTAGAAAGCTATTAAAACAATACATTATTGGTGTTATACTATCTGAAAGTTACACTTTTTTAACATGGCTTATTAAAAGGATTTCTCTTTTTAATAAATCCAGCTATTGTACCAAAAAATAAAATGTTTTTCAAGATCACTTTGCTAACACAAAACACGTCAATTTCTTCTCATTTTATAAACATACCTAGTTAATTTACCATTGAATGAATGTATTTCTCATTAGGAAAATCTAATTTAGAAGAAGATGCTTACGATAACAAATCATTTGTAAATTACCCCACCAGTGAGCACTTGAGTGGAATGGAAAAGCTATGGGTAAATGAGGAGCGCAAAGATCATAGCGGCACAGTACAGTAGTCTTACACTGCAGTATATCATTTAAAAGAAAATATCCATTATTATTGCAATTACCAATATTACCAATTCTCCTTTCCAACTTCTCACAGGTAGTAGCTGGACTACACTCACAGGGCTTATAATGATAGCTTTCCTACGCTAGTACTGACTGTGCCTGTACAATGTTATGCACATCACTATGTATTATTAGCGGCACAAAACAATTACACTGATAAAAATAACTTGTGGTTTTTCCAGTATAGTGGTTAATATGAACAATGGCTTTAGAGTACTAAAGGGTTTGAACCTATAACAGAGGGGGCTACTTGTGTTTTTACATAATATTTCCTGCTGCCTGGGGAGGTCTAAAAAGTGCAACATACAATTCTGAAAAACATAAATCTAAAACATAAAACATATGAAATCTAACATATGAAATCTAAACATAAAAATGGCATAGAATTTTTATAATTTTCAATGAATATGTTCTGGGTTGAACCCACACAGCCCTTACCTAAAACTGACCATGCACCATTCCAAATTCCCTGTGGCAGAGCTATATTTCTTTCGAAACAGCACAATGCTAATAAGTTTGGGAAGCAATTTAAAACACAGCTCGATTCTCTCATTCCCAGTACACATATGAAAAGCTCCAAAGCTTACTGATGCTTCATTTTAAAAGAAAACTATAAATGCCAACATCAGTTCAGGCTCTCTCTGTAATACTTCTCAGAGGGCTGGCAATTAATATCTGCTTTCGCATTGTGCTTTCATGGCCGCCAAACTGCCTATTTCCTTCTTGGTTATATTGTTGGGGCTCCCATGTGTCTTCAATAGAATTGTATTTATTTATTTTATATTCTGGACAAATTCTACCTAAATTCCAAATTACACAGCTAGTATATAGCCTTCATTCTTGTTATGCAAAGCTATTCTCAGCAGGCTAGAAAAATAGAGGGTGTTAGAAAAATGTTCACACACATAAACACTCACACTGCAACATCTATATATATATCTATCTGTCTGTCTGTGCATCTGTCTGTCTAATATGAATATCGTTTTCTATAAATTACCCCTGATAAAGTAGACTAACAGCAAATGACTTGCATTTACATCCCAGCAGGGGCTGTGCAACATCTTTAAAGTGACTGCTGCTGAGGTTACAATGCGCAACATCAAACTCAAGCTATCAGCCGAGATCTGTGTGAAATCTGAGTAACTCATTTCATCTCAGCAGAGTCCCGAAATCACAACAGTAGGCTGCGCAGCTCGGCATACAGTTTGTGCAAATGTACGTTTAATCAAGAGCTATTATTAGCTTCTGAAAGGTAATTAAAGCATGATACTGCCGTAAGTTCCCTGTGTGATTGTAGTGGGTTGGAGAGCCCTGCATTGGTACAAGTCACATAACAGTTGAAATGCTGAAAATATAGTTCTAATGATATTGTTGGGTTTAGCGTGCAGGAGATTTAAATCTCACACATGTCCCCAGTGCTTTCTAACCCATTGCGATGTGGCTGGGCGGCAATGCACCCTAGGCCCAGGCCTTTGCGGCCACAAATCTGGGGCTGACTGCATCAAACTGGGCACCCATTATGATCCGAATAGTGGCCTGAGAGCCAAATGACAGATTTGTTCCAGTACTTGACTGGCCAAACTGAGGAAATATGTGTTTATTTTAGTGTTATATTCGAAGTCGAAGGATTTAACTTCGACAGTCGAATATTGAGGGTTAATTAACCCTCGATATTCGACCCTAAGTAAATGTGCCCCTAAAACTATACTGTCAATCTTTCAGTGCTGGAAAGCTTTTGTTATATACCTTGAGATCTATGAAGCAACTTGGATCAATGATGAAGTAGATACCAAACTGAACTGCCAATTTTTGGGGGGCATTGCTGGCATATCATCTGCAAGCACAAATTAATTTGAATTGCATATGGTCTTATATAGATGCATCTTATTTTCTCTTCAGCGTAGGGTCAATTCACCCCCCCCCCTAATTATATACATTAATACATAATTATACTTCAATAAAGGCAACAATCATTTGTGTGACTGCATAAAAACCTTCAGGTAGTAAATGCAGAGTTCAACTAAAATGTAACACAAACAGTGCACAATATCTGCTCACCTGCCAAGTTTGTCTCAAAGCATTTGGGAAAAACAAAAAATGCATTGGGAATTGTAGAAAATGGGAAGCAATATCTAAGCCTACACTAAAACATAATGTCAAGAATACAGTAGAATAGATCTTTCTGTTAAATTGCTGGGTGTGGGGCCAACTTAACATTCCTGGTAATGAAATAGAGGCAATGCTGCAGCTGTACCTTGTATTAGCCTACGGCCTGTAGAAAGCTGCCATAAATGCATGGGGATTCCTCTGTACTAAGCACAATTCAGCAGGAGATGTTTACTGTATCGATAATGAGTTTTCTCTACAGCCTAAGCATATAGATAGTAAATGGTTCTTGAGTAACTGAGTAACTCCTTTTCAGAAAAAAGTCAGGGGATATTTCTTGAGAAACAGTGCCCCACTGTCTTACTTTTATTCCCAGGGATTCCATTGGGCTTGGGCTTGTGCAGCAAATGTGTAGTATACTAAAATCATACTACAAACTGTTAGTATACTGTGAATGTGCATGGCCAAGCCTTTGCAAGTGGCCCATGAGAGAGCAGGGTGGTGTGGCACCTTTCCCTGTCCTATAGTGGAAAATGTCTTAAATATTGGTCTTAACTTTAACTTTTGTACTGGGTTTAAAGATTTTTTTAAAGCAGGCAATAGGATGACAGCTTCACCCAAGCGTCACGCTGTAAAGGTGCATTAAGAAATGTTTTGTGCACTTGACATTTCTGAAACTCAAAGAAGTCTTAAAAAAGTTATGGCAAACCTGTGAAAAGCAGCAGATTTAAAGATCACTCATGCCATCTGAATTAAAGTCAGGATAAAATAGATAACAATTTTTAAACTATTACAAAATGTATTAAAATGTGGTCTAATTGAAACGTTCTATTGTAAATCATTACATTCTTTAACTTTGTTTTCCCCTTGCTACTGTGAAGGTGTTTTTTATTTAGACTCAGCTTGCTGCCCAAGGAACAAATAAGTTATCAGAACATTATTTTTGCAATCTTAGTGACATTTTTGCCATCAGGCAGGATGAGAACTTTGCCTTCCGGCAGCGTTTTACCATGGGCAATTTTACCGTCAACCTTGCCTTAGAAGACATTTTACTAGGGGCAAACAGCTGCCCCTGGTTACTTTAACAGCTAAAATCTCCACTTTTTTAACTGGAAATTCAGTTCTTTTAGTGTAGGGAGTGTAACTGAACTCTCTGCACTAGAGATTGGGTCCTATAGCCTTTACTGAAGGATACCATATTCTAGTGTTAGTACATTCCCTCTAACTAAGCACATATTTTATGACCTGTTACAGAGTATTTACATCTGTAGTTGTGTTATTCTCAAACATCCCAAATATTTACCCTTTGGCAAAATCTGAAGGCACTGCATTCCCATATTAAAGGCAACCATTCTGTTAACCATAATTAGTGCATAATGGACACAAAATTGGGTCACAGGGTCACTTGTTTAAATTCAAACATTGTATTGGTTGCAATGGGTTCCTGAGCAAACTTTGTACATTTGGGACAAATATATTAAAAGTTAGCATGCCCAAAGGAATCATGAACTATGATCCCCACTGACAACAAGCAGCATAGCAAACTGTTCTTTTACAAAAATAAGTTCAGCATTGCATGCTTGATGTAATCCACTAGAAACAATTATTATTGTGACTGTATGTAGATGAAATAATAATGTGGTTTCTATGCATTTCAACTTAGGAAGCTCTTTGCCTAAAAATATATAATTTTATTTAGTAGACCATAGTGAAGAATCAGCAAACAACTCCCACCGAAGAAGTGGCCTTAACAAAAACTTCACTGGAAAAATGTAACATCTCCTGATTGCATTCTCTAAAATATGGATTCCAATGCAAAGTAACCCCACTTTTTATGCATATTCTCCAATTGCTGGACTCTACTTCTTGATTCCTATAAATTCCTATTATTTGGTGTTTGTTTACATGTATTATTTATAAAATAATAACACAACCCATCATCTACCAAAACTATAATACAATTCCTGAAGCTTTGACACCCGTCATAAAAAAACTGGCTAACCCCTGCTGCACATGAAAACATGTGCCCTCTGCAACATATACAACTAGATGCTACATATGACAGATTTGTTTTGTAATAGCAAGATGCATCATCACTAAATGGTAAACCTGGACCACTTTAGAGCTGTGCTAACGGATTTACATTTCACCACTGCATTTTTGTGGGCATTTTACACATGAAGCAGGTGGGTAATCAACCCATGTTCTCAGAAAGGGAAAGCTGCAGAGTAGTAGGATTGTGGTTTAAACCTGAGGGGTAGAGCTCAATTGTGCATCCCCTGTCAGAATAAATTGCTGGGGCTGAAGTATTTACTTATGGCAGCATATCATATCAGTGACACTTTTTAGTCCTATTCATTGTCAGTTTCTAGAACAGATACTTTTCATGTATTTGTGCATTGATCAGGAGTGGCTTGAAGGAGTCCTACTGGGGCTGCAGTTTTTAAAATTATCCCTTTACAGACTGACCATACAATTGCCTTTGATTTAAAATGTGTTATACATGATAATGTATTGGTGATTGATATGATTGTCTCCTCATCTTTTACATTGTAACATTAACCTACCAATCAAGAAAGCAGATGAACAATTCAGGATCAGTTGGAGGGAAGAATCCTACAGATGCTGGTTTCTAATACTGAGGACTTGAGTCTAGAATCTTAAAGGGCTTCCAGAGATACTACCTGGGGAACAATGCATGGGACATTGATACATCTGTAGCATCATTGGGCATGTTAATTGCTTACCAGCCAATGATATTTGACAGTACGATCTATTACATCAGTACATCCCATGAAATCATCGGTGGCAAACCTAGCCCTGGTTGGCAAGCTGGGTACCAAATACTGCATCTAGATCCTCACCAGAAAAAAACTAATATGGTCATAATGGGCATTCTACTTTTGTGTGCGAATCTCAATTCACTTGATGGCCAAAGATTCATCCACTCTAAAACTATATGAAATTACTTACAGGATTTAACAAATCACACAGGGCTAATTTTCAGATATAGGTGGTACACTATACCAGTGCAGTTGCCTATGGCAATTATTCAGATCGTTGGTTTACTCATCATAATTGCTGATTTGCAACTGCTCTTGTCTTATCAAAGTAAAAGAGTTGATTAATTATGCAATTAACATTTTATCATTCTATGAGGGAAATGTAATAAAAATGAAGGGTAGAATGTATTTGCAAACATCTGAGAGATCCTGCATCTGGTTCAACTTTATGTTTTTTATGAAACTTTATTACATTTTTTACTTGCTTTTGATTGCAAATGTGTGAAATTGGAAACTATTAATCTCTTATTTTCTATTTCACAAATAAAATGAAAGGCTGTATATAAAAATCGCATAAGATTATTTAATAAAATTCACAGCATAATCTACGTTTATTAGACCCCAATCGAATCCAACAAATAGAATTAACAAGTACCACTTCTAAAGTACCAGTGACGTACAAACTGTCAAAAATGATCTAGAAATAATAAGAGAAGAATGTAAATTTATTACCATTAATAAAACTACTATGATATAACAGGCGCCTTTAAATTAATGGATTTCTTGAATTTTCAGTATACAGGTGCAGGATCCCTTATCCGGAAAACCGATATCCAGAAAGCTCCGAATTACGGAATGGCTGTGTCCCATACACTCCATTTTATCCAAATAATCCAAATTTTTAAAAAGTATTTCCTTTTTCCCTGTAATAATAAAACAGTAGCTTGTACTTGATCCCAACTAAGATATAATTAATCCTTATTGGAGGCAAAACCAGCCTATGGTGTTTATTTAATGTTTAAATGAGTTTCTAGTAGACTTAAGGCAAAAATTACGGAAAGACAAGTTATCCGGAAAACCCCAGGTCCCGAGCATTCTGGATAACATGTCCCATACCTGTACAACAATATCGTTTATTACAGATTATAGCTCAAATTCCTTAAAGCCAATGGATCTCAAGCACCTTGAGCATTTATTACCATAAACAAGATTTTAAAAAAACTTTGTTAAACATTTATATCTTTTCATTTAATTGCAAAAACTGGTTTAATAGAACCCAATGGAACATGTGGTCAAAGAACCCAAAATGCCAATGTCATACAATCCAAACAGAAAATATTAGTGCACAAAAACTACATTTCATCAAACTAGACACCGCAGCAAAAGTATCACTGAATATCTTACTGCTTCTTATGCACATCACACTTTAGAAAACACTCAAATATGTATTTAATTAAAGGAGTCCCAGAAAATGTGTGGCTGTGAGCAACTAAAATCAGACATCTGAGCTAATTTTTGGGAGCTGGGAGACAACGCTCCATTTTAAAATGGTACCACTGAAAGTGTTCATCAGGAAGGCTGGAAATCTTCACCATGTAGGATTCAAGAAGAAACTGTGTGAACAGCCACACTTGGATTTTACTTCAAATTGAGATGCAGGTTAAGCTTCTCAGTATAACTTCCCTGATTGCAATCTTTAAATCTATTAGACACACTCCCTTCCTGCTGTTCCACTATTATTGTGTACGTATAATCTCAAAGCACTTCCAAAAGCATTTCTCTCCTCTTTGCCTAATAACTTGTCAGCTTTTGAAAAAAAAAAAAAAAAAACCTAAACACCCCTGCTATACACAGCAGTTTTTCAAAGCACAGCTTTTAAGAATTCTCAAAGGTAGAAAAGGATGGGATGGAGGAGGATGTGAGATGAGTTGCTTCAAAGAACTCCCCCTCTGTGTTTTGCAGATGTGCCTACCACTGTTTCTCCCCGATCAGATATCTTGTTAATTTAATTCTGAAGAGATAGAGAGTTGAAGGAGATGGAATTTGATCAGTGAATGTCAAAATGTCTAGGATAAACAGAATTAACCATCAGTAGATAGAGCTCTGTAACGCTTCACCTCTATCTTTTCTTTTATTATTTTGACTGATATTCTGTGAGTTATCAATTATATATCTTGGCACATCAGTATTTATAAAATTTAATTTAGCAATCATTCTGAACGGCAGCAGCTCCAGTTTCGTTTTCTCTGATTTCACACTGTTCTTACTGTCCTCTTGCAAACTTGTACCAATGTGTGAAACAGAATTTATCTCACAGTTCAGTGGTCAGGGGAATGGAATACAGTGTGCATTTTCATGTGTTTCTCATAAAGAGCAACACAACTTATCAATACTGTCTGATGAGTCTTCACAAGACACCAGGGCTCAAGAGCTTGCTCTGCTGTGTAAACAAGGGCATGGCCCCTGGTGGTGGCTTTGCATTGCATTGAATCTATTATACAAAGCCTGCTTCTCAAAAGTATAAAATAGCACTCTTTCTTAGATTAGATAGACTGACAATACTCTTGCACTCCAGTCAACCAGAAATGTGCTAAATAAAACAAGCTTGATTTTGACCATTACAATATTACACTTGATATGTTTCATGCATAAAAGCCCTTATTTATGGACACATTTGAACAAGGTCACATTGTATCACATAGGATTTTGTTCTCCTTTTAACGGTTGTTTATAAAACAACCGTTTTACCTAATTACCTACCTAATTACCTAAAATGATATCACTATATGGCCCTATGATAAGCCACAGATGTTAATCACAGAACAGGGAAAAGGATTATGGTTATCTGTGTTTTGGTTGACTGCTCTTGCATTATTTCAATGATAGTCAGACAATTCCCTTAACAGATACCTTTAATATCATTGAACATGTTTGATTACTGTATATTATAAAGTTTCTTTTATTATGAATGAAATCCTCCAGTGAGAATTCCATCAGACTTATGTAAATCTTTGCTCCTGCATTTGGAGTTGGAAGCTTCAAGCACAGTTTCCCAGCACTGGACAAGTCTGTCCTTTATACCCATGTTGGATTCCAGTGTTATGACACAATAATCTCTGTATGTAACTTAACAGCAAGATGGCTGTAAAGGTACCTGGTGGTCTAGCAATCCCTGATGGTCTGATGGGGAATCATTGGGGACACTCGCTGCTTTATATGTGGGGATGCCTGCAGAACTCGGTGTGAGCGTTCGTCGCACTCGGGTCTTTGTTTCATCATGTCAAAGCCGCAGTGATGTTGTGGCATCATGAACATCTTTGCCCAACGTAGGTTCTGTTTGCTGATAGTTCCTGGGTGTGATATTGATCTGATTTCGTTTGACCTCTTGCCTGCCTTTGACTCTGATAATTGCTGCCTTTCCTGACCTTATTGCCTGTCCCTGACTATGATCCGGATTAGGACTTGGTACTGCGCTGCCCTCCTGTTATTGAGCCTAGCCGGTCCCTTGACAACATACTGTTTGATCCCCTTTCATCTGTTTTAAACTCTAGTTCCCTTGCCTGCCCAGAATTTGAGCCTTGGTTTTCTCACTATAAGACCTGGTGGCATCCAAGTAGCAGAGGGCTCCTCCAAAGTGGACAGGTGGCTGATAGATGCGGAAGTGTGAGCCGTGACCAAAATCTTGTTCTAGATTTTGGGAGACCGGGTGTGACATCAGCATTCTCGCTGGTTGATTCTCTTGCAACTCTAATGAAGTTTTTGGTTCGTAGAATCCTCCTAGGTGAATTCATTTCCATGTGTAATTATGTTTTTTCTCAACTTCTATAGAGAACCAGAGGGCCCAGTGGGACACCTTTATGATTGGGTTTAGTGTCTGCTAAAATCAGTTAAACATTAAATAACCCCAATAGGGTTGTTTTGCTACCATGCAGCTTAGTTAGGATCAAGCGCAAGCTACTGTTTATACAAAGAAAATACAAATATGTTTAATGTTTTATTATATACTTAACATTCACTCAGTTGGAGATGTTCTTCCTGTAATATACTGTATGCTTTATGGATAATGGGTTTCACAGGTTTCCGCATAAGATATCCTATTACTTGTCGTTGTATACAAAATGGTAGGGCCTGTTCCAAGTCTGCTTACGTATGTATAGAATACAATCTGTCAGTAGCAGGAGGTAACAAGACGCAAAAATCTAATAGGTTGAGAGGCACCCGTGCTGATACTATGAAACTTCTGTGTACAAGACACTGTTCTTTGATTTGTTTTTCAAATGCAGAATTTCGATGACCCAGAAAGTTCTAGCGGCATTATTTAACTTTATATTGTAGTTCTGCACAATAATATAATGCACAATAGTCCAAGAACTACAAGTGAATCACATGGCACACAGTTAAAAAAGAGAGTTTTTGCATTTAGTCTCAAAAAGCACAGACCTCAGCATAGCTTTACTGTAATGGTGACTGAAGCATTTTATAATGCGAATGGACAACAATTCAGCTCAATTATTCCAATATATATATATATATATATATATATATATATATATATATATATATATATATATACACATATATATATTTTTTTTTTACAGGTATGGGACCTCTTATCCAGAATGCTCGGGACGTGGGGTTTTCCAGATAACGTATCTTTCCGTAATTTGGGTCTTCATGTCTTATGCCTACTAGAAATCAATTTAAACATTAAATAAACCCAATAGGTTGGTTTTGCTTCCAATAAGGATTCATTATATCTTAGTTGGGATCAAGTGCTGTTTTATTATTATAGAGAAAAAGGAAATCATTTTTAAAAATTTGGATTATTTGGATAAAATGGAGTCTATGGGAGATATATGTATATTTACATATATACTTTCCCTTTAAAACTGAATTCTGGTAACACATGCTCTCGTCTATTTGCTGAAAAGCTTAACAAGAAACTCTAATGGTCAAAATCATAGAAAATTAAATTACAATGTCAACACTATAGGTTAGTTACTTCTAAAAATGACAGTCTCAATAAAATATAAAGAAGGCTAAAGTATAATAAATATAAAGTATAAGAAATAGATGTATGAATGATAAATGCAAATATGCTTTGATGTATGTTCTGTATATGTAGTACAATGACTGAACTGAAAAATAAACATTTCATACTATACTGTATATGACTATCCATTGGCTTCAATACCAACTTTATTTATCTACATTCACAAGATCCATTTTATCTATTGTAAAACTCTGTATGTACTGTATGCAATTTAGCAGAGAAATATACATTTGTATGTTACATAAATAATATATGTAAAAATGATGTTCATAAATTATTCTTAAAACATCATTGTGTCTAATGTGTGCTTGGTTGAAAACACCATGGGGTACTGATTGATTGTTTACATCTATACCACATAGAGATTTTTAAGATATTGAACTGTACTGCAATGGCTGAACCACTACTGATTAAGCTACTCTAATTCTGTAGGATAGCATTATACAGTAACAACATTTGTAACATTTTCATGAAAGCAGTGGAATATATTATTGGGGGAAGGGATAAAGAAAGATGAGATACAGCAGCAGAGCTGGAATCTGAGAACAAGGGAGACAGATGAACAAATATAATAAAACAGTTTAACTTTGCATATAATATGTTCATCTATTAATGTTCCTTTAACAGCCAAGCGCAGCTATCAGCATTTGCAAGGGATTTTTAGCCCTGGGCATACAGTAAGTTAAACTACTCTGTGCTCACTGTTGATTTACCCTGAAAAAAAAAAGGAATGCTATTTCATCTGCGACATGCTACTTCTAAGGCTGGAAGCTGGAAAGAAAAAAGAATCCCAGATAGGTGTAGATATTTACTTGTCCCTTTTCACTCTGTAAGGCTACACAATTTGATTGCAGATTTATAAAAGCTTGTAAGCTAAAGGGCAGAGCAGAAGAAGAGATGCTTCCTGTTCAGAAATATGCAGTAAGTTTACAAACAAACAAACATGTACCCAGCATAATGCTTATGTGTCATTTGCTTGCGGTTTAAATACTCAGTGCCAAACACAAAACCACTTTGCTCTCTGTTCTCCTATTGTATCTTTAAATTGCTGATTTCTTCTCTCCCTATGGCAATTCTAAGGAATTTAAACTTGACTATACAGACCACAAGCTTCAAATACACAAATGGTAAAATATGTTGGCAACATAAATATATGTTCTCAATATCTTTTATTTATATACTGACATGTTCCACCACGTTTTACAGGGTTGGTAAATCATTTGCACCAGACGCTGCTCCAGTGGAGCCCCTATTGCATTTACATGCTTTATAACAAATGATTCAACAGCAAACAGTAAGTTTACATTCCCAAGAAGGAAAATCACTAAAGGACAGGAATAACATACAAACTACTGGAAAATAGCACCCTGCCTGGAATTGAACCAAGCACTGCAAGGCTGGATTGCTGACCACTGCAATACCAAGTACTTGCGCTCATTCATTCAAGCAATATTGTGTTGTTTAAATACAATTACTTTGAGCCCAGGGGTATATATTATTGCATTTGCTTCTTCAGAATATACTTTCTACAAAAAAGCCATCAGCTATATTGCAGCAAACATCTTATCACTTCCAATATATTAACCAATGGTGCTTGGGCTGGCCCAATAACTGCTGGAGCCATGGGTTTACCCACAGTTGGGTGGGTTCTGGCTCAGGGGCCTTCCCCACTGTGCCATTACTTCCACCTCCTCTCCAGTCCACTTTGACAACTTTACAGCATTTTGTTTATTTACTTATGCCAACTCCACTCCACCTCCTTACCATCACATTCCAGGTGGGTAGGTTGGATGCAGTTAGATTAGTAGCTGCAGCGTGTTGGGCCAGGCTGGTTTCAGGTTGGTAGAGGATTAGTGTCAACACAGTTGACAATTTGTCAACCAGCACATCACTACCGACATTTTACCAAAATTCATTGGAGTCAATGGGAAGGCAAAATGACATTGCAGTTAAAACATTATTAGCTGTGTAATGGTATATACATTGCTACATTGCCTGCCTTGTTATAGAAGCTCATTTCCACTATGTTTCAACTGTCCTTCATTGAAAAAGGCTCCCATGTTTCCAATTTCTTCTAAGCAAGGTGTCCGGACAGCTATTTAGATAGACGGGGGGGCAGATCTCATTGGTTGAGGTGGAAGGCAAGGGGCGGATAATAATGAATATTGCTGCCAAACTGTACCAGTCCAAAGAGTTTGCTCATCCCTGTTAAATATTATAATACATAAATTGCATAACAGTAGCTTTTAGTCACATCCTTTCATATATGTAGCAACCAGATGCCTGCAAGAATGTCATTCTGAAAGAAGGTGAGACATTAGTTGCGGATTAGTAAACTGGACCTAAATATATTTTAAAATCATGCACAATACCCAGGGAATTTCATAAAATAACTGGTAAGTCACCATGCTCTGTTATGAACATCAGCATTCAAACATGATAAATGGAATGATTCACCAACAATCTATTTATGGATCTTTATGAACCTTTCATTGCTTCTCTTTTATTCCCATTTTTCTGTTCTGGCACTGCGAGCACACTAAAGTATTTTGGAATTGCTATAAATTTGCTCACATACGGTTTGCAATTGAAATCATCAAAGTGGCATATACCTAGAAGTATGTAATGTATGATTATTTCGTTTAGGACTTATGACTTGTTAAGATAGAAATTGTTGCCATATTTCTGCCTCTAAGAACTGAACTGTGTGACTGTTGCAAAACGAGCACTTTTTACACGGCCATTTAGTCAGTATAAAGCTTTGGATATGCATATTTAAAGGGAAATTATATTCACACTCCAAAAAGAGACACATTAGGCATAAAAACCAGTAATGGCCTGTTTTATTTACTTTAAACTTCTTCACCAAGCAACAAATGTAAGGAAAAATACAGCTTGAGACAGCCATCATCACTGGAGGACAAGTCATTTTAGTAAGTCATTTTAGCAATTCCCAGGAGTTACCTAGTTTTGGACCTCATCATGTCTCCCATCACGGTTCCTCATTAAATTCAATGTGACTGCGCAGTAAGTATTCAGCGGCTTCAAAAGAAAGTGTGTGCACATGCCCAACGACGTGATTTCCAGTGGCCAGCCTTATTCAATGTCATCAATTACTGAATTTTTTCTGCTCTAGGCATCCTGGCCGGTCACATCAATCGATAGGCGTGTGCATGCGTGAATGGATGCACAACATCTGTAAGAGCAGAGAGAGAGGACCGGACTGGGGATAGGAGGCAGAGAAGTTATGTGCCTGGCGCCCCACAACTTTATGCCCTTGGCAAGTGCCTACTCTGCCTACCCCTAGTTCTGGCCCTATCATAGAAGTCCATGTCTTAGTGGTTGATGATCTACAATAAAACTGAGTGGTTTGCTTTGGCTTAGATACTGAACACTCTACATTGCAAGTAAGTGAGAAGTGATCTATTAGCAATTCAAAATATAAATTGTTGAATTTTAAGCATGTAGAAAGAACCTATGAAAGTTTATCTGACCTTTAAATATTCAAGGCTAGCACTACTTACTCCAAAGGCCTGAACCAAAGAATATAAATAAAGAAGACACAAGTAACAGTTATATAAAAGGTTACCGAGAAAAATAAGTTTACATTTGCAGACACATATCTTATTTTTTGCAGGAATTCAGTTAGCATAGCAACAGCAGTCTTATTTTTCCCAGTCCATCCCTTCTTGTTAAACAAAGAATACAGAATCTCTCTATAATATGTCAATTATTATCTCAGTGTGAAGTACCAAGGGGGGGTTTGATTAAAGTCTTGTGGGTCTGCAGGAGGCAATGAGAAGACGCCACACGTCATCACAATAACTTAGCAATTCTTTGCAGTAGGTAAAGTTTAATTGTGCACACTGGGGAGCTTGGGAAAATAAATAAAGCATACATCCCTGCTAACATATACAGAAGTATTGTCCCTGACTTTAAATATTGATGGAACTACTGACTGTAGTTACTACTACATAGAAGTAAGTGCTATTGAATGATTTTCCTGTCATCTATAAATAGGCTTGATTGTAAAACTATAAATACAGATGGAGCCAGCATGAACTTTGCTGGCACGCACAACCATATCCTTCTCCCCAGTGAAATGAATGGTGTGTTTTGTTCACAGAATACAAAAATCATGGTGGCGCCATCTGTTGATAACTGATATATCGATTTGGGCCAAGTGTTTTACACATAAGGGTTCTTGCTTTAATTACACCATGTTATGCATTAGCCATGCTCCCAGCCGGGTATAAAGATGTGGGAGACTCCTGAAAAATCCAGGATGGTTAACATCTATAGTTAACCATCAAGATAACAACAAGTACAAAGTACTGACATAAAGAAAAACTAAATCAATTAAGAATGCCATACCACAAAATGTCTGGGTTTTTTAAAATGCACACCATTGAGCCACTGATATAATGTACAGTACAGACACACCAGGCCCAGCTCACAACAGGTTAATTCAATAGCAAAGTCAGCACCATAGGACTCCTCACCTCCATCCTTAATGTGTCTTTCCAGTCCAAGAAATCACATTTCATTTATGAGTTGTTTTAAAGACTCTGCACGCAGGGAGCATTTTCTCCAATCACTTAGACACAAGCTGTGATGATGTTTTTTACCCATGCCTTCTGATTCGAAAAAGAAGGAACAAATAAATAAATAAATAAACAGCGAGTAAATTAAATTTTCCGCTGGGATCATTAATCTCTTATTAAAATTCTGTATTTGTTTAAGAAAACAAGAGGCCCAAACAAAGCAGAATATTCGTCAAACATTTTACAGGCAGTTTCCCCCGTTAATGAAATTGTCTTTGGGATGAGATAGTTTGAGGCATTTTATTCTGCTCTGTGAGATTATGCATTCTGTATGCAAGCTGCCACCAAGCGAAGTCATTTCTTGCAGACACTCGTATGGTAAAGGTCATACAGACACAAACAGAAAATACAGTGTATAACAGTGGGTCTTAACACACAGCTACTTAAAATTGGCAGCCGGTCTGCCATTTAAATAGTTAAACACAAATAAAATACTTGTTTCCAGGATAATGATCAATTCCTGTGACTAAAGTCACACACACAAATTAAAGGAGATCTATGTGTTAACGAAAACATTCTTGTTGAGTAGACTGAGGTTCTTTCCTCTACGGCATCTCCCCAGCATGCCGCCATAAAAGAGTTATGAAAATGAAGGAGATTAGAGTGGGTGGCAGGTACATCCAAACTGGGTCTATTAAAACAGGAAAAGAAGGCCAAGCAACCTGCAAGTGACATAAAGTTAGCAACAGAGTTGCAATGCAAGTTACTGTATATGCTGACTGGTACACTAAATAGGAAGCATAACTGCAAACATATTGGGCTCAACTTGGGTAAGTATCTGTTGACAAATAACCCTATTTCTCCATACTGGCAACAAAGTGCAGAGAAAAAATCACAAATTCATCTTGGCAATTATACAGCATCTAACAAAGTACTTTCTTTAAGTGTAATGGCACATAGGCTAATTTCTGACACTTTGGCTCTAATTTTTAGTAGCTTGGATGGTGGTACCAAATAGTTGTCCACAAAGAACCAACATTTCAATTTAATATGACAATGTATATGAGAAGTAGGCAGGTTTCATGGCAAACTGTAAATTTTGTATTTGATGCGCACCTTTATTAAGTAGTTTGTGTTTGTATTATTTTGTATGTATATGTGATATATGGGATTTTTTCCAAAACATAATAATCACTAAAAGAAAAACCTTTTGCTGCATAGTATAACTAGTCAGTCAATTTAAAACAGTGAAGATGAACAGAAGCCTGAAAAGTAGAAAGGGATAAGCAGATTTGGAAGGTAGCAGAAAACAGGAAAATATGATTACAAAAAAAAGACAATGGGAAAATAAAGCAAGAGGTCATTAAAACACAAAAACCAACATGAAATACAGGATCTATAGAGCAGTGAGGTAGGAATGACTAGGCTGTTATCACAAGCTGGACAGTTGTATTAACACTCCCTGTAAGAATGGCTGGCCATCCCAACAGCAAAGCATTGCTGTTGGTGGATTGGATCTATAAAGGACTGATTGACTTGCTTCCCATACTGTGACAATGTCCCCACTTAATTAACATGTAACTACCCTCAGCCCCCTTTAGCCTATCTTCTAACCCCCTTCTTTGCTTTTGGACACAATCATGATGACTACTTACTACTTACAGCAAAAAAGTGGAGGGTGGGGGTTTGCTAACTTGTGCTAAAAAAAATATTGCCTCTGCCCTGGCTGGTAGCCTACAAAATGTCCTGCCACACCCCCTGCCTGCACATTTTACCCTATTCCTGTGATAGACCCCTGTGCTCTTACTCGAGCTCCATGGCTTCCCTAAAGAATGAATGACTTAGGACTTGACCCAAGAATGCTCCTTGGTATAATATGCTAGTCAAATCTTTATTGTAGGTACCCACAACATAACAGAGATACACAGTGTAGTACATGCTAGTATTTGTCTCTCTCCTGATATCATGCAGCTCCAAGTGACACCTTCTGGAAGATTTACAATACAAAACAACCATATTCATATGAACTGGATGTTTATGAATTGATAGTCCTCCTTGTTGTGTGTTAAAAGAATGTTTCAGTAATATTGTATCACGTGTATCAAAAGCATCACATACTGATACTGATATTTTTTTATAATTTCACATTTTTATTGCGTGTAATGTGGTGCATTTCAAAATGCAGCTGAATAATGTACAAAGTAATACAGTTAAAGACAAGCCTATTGTCCCAGAAGACAGAAGGATGGATGTGCCGATTCAGAATAACAGAAACAGATTAAGAAAACAAGGCAGCTTAATAGTCTAAAAATCGTTTTTTTAAGAAGTTGTTGAAATCCTCAGCGGAGGTATTTACTTAGTAACCTTCACATTTCTCCTGGGAGAGGTTTGCACAACATCAATAGAGCAGCTAACACGCTGAGCAAGCACTGCGCTAGTAGCTAAGGAGGAACACAAGACCAGCCATTAATGTTTTGAAGTTATTTCTTATTCCCATGGCCAACTTTATTGTGATGGTGCCTGTGACAGCTCGATTCTATGCTTAGATCTGAACATGAAATAACAGTGTTTTCTTTTGCTTTCAAAAAGAACTTCTAAGGTAACAAGGGAAAATATTGGCTCTTAACAAACCATGAACAATAAATCCAAGCTGTAAGTATGGGAGATATAAAATATCTACTGTATTTAATTTAGTGTTTCTGATGCTTAAAATGCCATGCATTAGGCCTGTCTGTGATATTAAATGATGGATTGTGGGTGAGGATAATGTTCTCTTTGAAGCAGCACCTTTCACAATAAGAAGATAAGTGCCTTGGAAAAACTCATGCAGGGATGTAACTATGCTTCTTATGAACACTATTAAGGGTGGATCTTTCAGGCTGTATGCTGTAATGAAAGCTAAATCAAACTAACATTGAGTGATTCCGTTGAAAGGTGATTTGTACCTTTTCCTACCTAGTCTAAAGAAAAGTAACCTCAAAACATTGACAGATATATTTATGGAAATATGATGCCTGGAGTGATTTATGGCTCTTAGATAATGAGGTAATATGGACAACTGTGATGGATGGAGTCTATGATCTCATCGATGAGTGTTTCTCTTTTTTTTTGTGCTAATGAAAATCATTTCTTTATAAAAATAGCAAAGATTTTGTTTGGACTTATACAAGTGACAGGGGCAATGACTGTTATGGTCACATTCTGGCCAAGTGATAAGTACTGACTTCTCAGTCAATTAGTATGGCTTGTGTCTTTGCACTGTCCTTTGCTGCTCTGGAGATGGATACAGATTTACCATTAAGTTGCACATCACATTTCACTTTGTGATTAGAGTTGGGATTTGCAACACTATTGAGATAAAGATAACCCATTACCTTCACTTGCCTACCACTGATTATTCATTTAGCAGTTGTGTTGGCTTTAATAAATAATGCCTTGCTAAGTTAAATGAAATCCAGTAGTGACACAACTAGAAGTTACTGGGCCTCATAGCAAAATCGTTTTAGCCACCCCTTAAATTGTAAGAATCAGATATTTTTTTCATAAACATGTACTGAAACTGTGAACTGCATACATTTAAAAATACACATAAGAATACATGTGACATAGTACTTTGCTGCTCTGATGTATTAAACCCACTTCTTTACTATTCAACCTGCTTTTTTTGCCCCCACTGACTCTCAATGTGAATAAACTTTTCAACTCATCTTCCTTCTTCAATACATTTTCTCAGGCATACAGCCATGTTTTCAACTCTACGCCAACTCTACAATAAGCTTATAGGGATCAATAACAATACTCCAAGCAAAAAATCAAATATTCAGGACTGTCTAATAATTGAATAACAACCATTTCATGAAACATACTTGGTTTTGGCAATTCCTTAATGATTGTGTCAGTTTATCCATAAGAAGATATGTGAAGCAAATGGAGTTTAGCAGTGTCAAATAAACACTTTGCATAAACTAATAGAATTTGGCTAAAAAAATATTGTTATAGCAGTAGATGATGTAAATATATTGCTTTGAAGCAGCCTTATAATTACAGTTAACAAATTCTTTCCCCCATGATTCTGCTGCATGCATTACACTAGGGCTCTCTTTAAGGCTGCAGAGCTGACATGATGCTGCAGTCTATTTCCCTTCTAGTTGAAAATAAATTGCTCTTGGATGCTGCCAGATCTTCTGTCACTCTAACACCTTTGGGAGTATCACAGTTGAATTGCAGCATGATTAAAAGTGACACAACAAACCATTTCACCTCCATCTTACAGCTCTCTGAATAGACAAAGAAGCTTGTATTTTAAGTTAGTTGGGTACAGAAATCCGTAGGTGTGACGATTGGCGGGGCGAAGAAAGGAAACAGAGAAAATGAAGGGGTAAAGCAATACTTTTATGGGGAAATGACATAAAACTCCTGCTGCGAAAATGTTTTCCTTTGTGTAAACAATGTTTTTTCTGGCACATTTTCTGGCACATTTGTGAACTCACAAAACAAAACTTCTTACCGAAATGTCACCATTTTACTTAACAAAATCTCACGCCTACAACTGGTTCTAAAAAAGTACAATGTTAATTGTCTAATGAATAATATTACACTACAAAATTATTTGTGACAAATTCTACTAATATGAATCTGCAATGGCTCACACATTTTCCAGATATGTGTCCAAGGTGGCTCACAGTGAATGATGCAGTTTCAGCTTAGTTCAGAGATGAACCAAGTGTACATCCTACTAATATTACCTCCTACTCCCAATCTGAACCAAGAGAGGCCCATTATTGAACCCTTTGTGTTTTACTAACTATGAATTTTCACCAATCCAAAGTTGAGTAACAATTTTCTGGGGTTTAAATGGCATCTTTATACTTTTTATTAGAGTAGACAACCCATCATCATTACTATGCATCGGTCAACATTAGTGCACGTGTGATGCCGCTCCACAATGCTACTGTATAGAAATAGTTAATTTGTGTCCTTGTAAAAAATAGCAATTACATTTTAATTTAAACCCTTGACAGTCTTTATGGGCTGGTTAATTGACCTCGACACCCATGATCATTAACATGCACTGAAGTTGGACAAATGCCACTGACAAGAACACGACATGAAAACAAAAAGATGTTTACAGGATATATCCCACAATTACGATGTACTATTTGCCTGACTTTCATCAATGGCTCTCTATCTTGCATGAATAGAAATGCCACAAATCAGCAGACACAAGAAAAATGTATTCCAGGTGGCTGATAATAAAATATGCATTTGCATACAGCTTTGAAAATTCAAATGGCTGCACAGTAGCAAAAGTGATATCGTTTCGAAAACCAGATGAGAGAGCAAAAGAGATGAGTCATCACAAAAACATACTGAAGACAGAGCAATGCATGAAATAAAGTAATGTAAAAAATAAGAAAAATAGAATATCTTGCTATGATAGACAGTTTAGCTGAAATGAAGACACTAGAATACAAAGCATTGGCATTGCAATATATGTGTGTTTGTGTGTATTAATTCAGGTTATGGCAGGGCTTCTACAAATTTATAGGGGATAGGGTACTGCTGGGGCCCCCCAATGGCATAGTTGGTGGGCATCTATTGTGGGCCCCAGATGTACCTTAAATATACCTTGCAAGTCTTTATGGTTAGTCTTTATGGTCAGCATTCAGCTTCAAAGAGTGCACTCCAGCTTCAAACCCACCAGCCAACTTAACCGTGAAGCTTGGTATGAAGTAGTGGCACACAATCTATGGGCAGCAGTCACTTGAGTATCACCCAAATGTGCATAGCCAAAAGAGCATTGTTAAGTCACACCTCTCTTCTTCAACTCAAGCCTAAAGCTCCTGCCTGCAAGCCCAGCCTGTTCTCATAGACATCCTTCTAGGCACAGACAGTTGTGTAGCACTACCTATGTCTCAGTGCATGTGCTGGGCAGTGTGCATGAATGCCTGGTACTGTGTGATATATGTATCTAGCAGTGAACTTGCATACTGTATATCAGGCAGTGTGAGTGACAGTATATGCAATATGTGTGTCTCTAACTGTGGAAGTTTCAGGCAGTGGATGGTGAATTGCCAGCTACTAGTCTTTACAGCACAATTATAGAAAAAAAATTCCATTGCTCATTTCAAATTCAGAAGTTGTAAAATTCAAGCAGGTTTTGAGACTTCCCAATATATTTCACTTTTTCTCTACTGCTCCATCCTATCATTCCTTAATGGCTGTCCCTGTGCTTCAGAATCAAATTACTGGCATCTATGGTAGTTTCAACTTATCTATGATGTTGGAATATAAAAATAAATTAGGAGGTGGCTTATTTTTATGGGCAGGCCATATTCCTTCTTAAACTCCGCAATACATTGCCTACGAGAACCACTTGTAACAAATAAACCCAATGTTAAAATATATATAGATCTATATAAATAGTGTAATGTGTTGTATGGAGACACCATGCATTACATTTAACGAACAGAGGCCATTCTGTCAGTCTTGAGCTACATTTTTATCAAACAAATGATTGTATGTGGGCAGAAACCCTTTGAAGGTTGGTCTCTCATTAATGAACCCATAAGCTCAACCTTTACCAAAGAGTAAAGATATGAAAGATATGTGTCATTCACCTCAATGTTAGATTTTGTATTTACATATTGCAATGTGATATATGCCACCTGGGGAGGCATATTTATCAAGGGTCGAAAACCAAATTCATGTGAGGTTTTTTAAACTCCTTTAAAATCGAATATACTCGAAATTCGACAGGGGGGTTTATTTATAAAAAAAAATCGAATATATAAAACTTGGAAGAATTTTACTGACTCGAAAACTTGAAATGAATTCGAATCGAATTTGACTAAGCTCGATTTACAATTTTTTCTCCAAAAAATAAATCGAATGTCAAGTCCCAATGGCTGAGAGCTGACACTATTGTAACCTTCCGTGAAGGAAAGAACATTCTGCTCTGAGTTTGCCAGTTTCTATTGGGCTGTGCGGGTAGGCACTGTTTAAGGAATCACATCCAGGGAATGTTAGTGGCGTAATGAGCGGTGTGGAAGTACTGATACAGAGGAGGATCTGGGAGCCGCGACTACACGAGGGGCCTAGGCTAGAACTGCTTCTAAGCAGAGCAGCAGTCAATGAGTGACTCTGAGGGGAACCACTTCGGTATCAGCAGGCACGATAGTTATTCAGCAGCCACACTAATCACCACTCAAGGTAACGTACACTTGAAAACCACCGGTATATACACTCGCATGGTTTAAAAAACCTGTGTTCCCTTCTGATAGGCTGCTTCTCCAGGCCCCGCTGACTAGTACTCCATCAGCAACACATTAATTCCTGCCTTGCCAGCCTTAACATTCCGCATCAAAGAAATAATCAAACAATGTTCAGCACAAGCCCTATTCAGTGAATAAGGGGGCATATTGCCTCTCTAAAGGGAAAAAATCACGCATTACTTTTTTACTGTCTTTAACACTGTCAATTGTTAGCAACACATATTTTCTGTCACCCATGCATGCAGCTGTATTTAGAGGAAAGTTTTGTGCACACATACATAATGTTTCTGCAAGGTCAAACAATACACAGCAAATAATGAAATCTGTAAATATGCCTTCTCACCGTGACATTTTTACCTTCATTTAGATGTTCCAAAAACTCCAAATCTAGTTTTACAGAAAATAAGCATTCACTAAGATGGATATGGTTCAATAGAAAACATAGTTTTAACACTAATGTATTCTCTAAGTTCCAGCCACACTGCCTGCTACTGTATCTCAGTAAATTCCTGAGTTCCTGTTACCTCTATGCATTTTGCAGACAATTTCTAACACATAGCATATTTGATTAAAATAACAGATTCCACTTCAACCTGCAGAGACTGACTTGCTTCTTTCCCAAACTCCTTCCTTATCATTTGACACGTGCGCTACTGTGACACTGTTAGACTTTCTCATCCCTAATTTCCACTTCCATGACTCAATGTCCTTGCACTTACATAGACACTGCTGTGTTCTTTCTCCTTCACCAATTAATATATCAATTTCCCTCTATGTTTCCTCTTTTCATTTAAAACACTTGCATCAAACTAATCCTTAAGAAATCTACACTTGACCCATTATGCCCCTCTAATACTGCCCTGTCTTCATCTTAAACTTAACTGTAGCATCAGAACCAATATAACGGCCTAATAGCCATAATGTTCTGGACCCAATGCAATCTAGATTTTAAGCAGCAAATTGTACATCCAGTTTGCTAAACCCACAGGGCACATTTCTATGCTAATAGAAAATCTCTGTTGCTCTTTGTACTCTTAATCATTCTTTCTCACATTTTCCACTCCAAAGGCTTTCATAACCAAGCTTGCTGATTTCCTTCCTACCATGTTATCTGCTTTCACTCCTTTCTCTTTTATTGTACAGCACTGTGAAATACTGTATGTCAGCGCTCTGGTAAACAGCCTTATAAAAAAATACAAAAGTTGTGCCAGGTTTACAGGGTTTGTAGATAGTATAAAATGCTGCCAATTGCATTTCTATAAACTCAGGAACTGATGTAAATGATTTGTATAAAATGCATAATATAAAGGATAATCATAATGCAATTTCCATAAAGACATCTCAGTGAAATAACTTCTCCCACTCCAAATGAACAATATAAAAATATTTCTGTGCGAGACCTACTTTACTTATTAAATCCGTATCAACAACTGCATCAAAGCGATATACACAAAATTGTCTCTTAGTACTTTACTTTAAAAGGTTCAGTTGCCTTCTTAAAAATAATCACAGAGCTAATCCTATAAATACAATAACTTGGGCTTCCACATTTTGCCATATGAAACGAACACTCCCACACACACATATGAACTAGCAAAGTTAAAATGTTGTTCTGTGCTATAAAACGGCTCTATTTAATAGGGCTCTATCTAAAAATTGCCCAGTTACCCTTTATTTCGGTACAGATATAAGCATTCTCATTATGAATGCATTCATTAGCTCATTATATATATATATATACAGTTATATATATATATATATATATATATATATATACGTACAAATTTTAATGTACTCATTCATATGCTCCTTCATCTCAACCTGTAACCATTTAAGATTACTACCCAGATGTTCTTCACAGCCTTCTACCTACAAATGAATTTCAAGGTCTGTGTCCTGTGCCATGACAATTTTCATCATTCAGTCTATGTTTCCATACCATTCAATACCAATGCTTTCTCAGCTGCTTATCCATGTAAGAATTTTTACATACACTTCTTTCAAGAGCTGTCACTCAAATAATATACTTAAAACCATACTGCATATTCTATCTATTGGAGAAAAGTTTCCTTAATAGCAATGCTCTACTGCTTCATACTGTATGAAACTTAAGGTTTCCAAGTAGTGATGGGAGAATTTATTCGCCAGATGCAAATTCGCGGCAAAAGTGCAGCGAAAATTCGCTGGGGTCCAAATAAAATGGACATTTTTTTTTGGATGCTGGCACATTTTCGCCCACGTCCGTCCAAAAACAGACTCGCCGTTTCGCAAATTTCACGCGAAACAGGACAAATTCGCCCATCACTATTTCCGAGTACTAAGTTTTATTAAAGGACAAGTAAACCCCAAAATACAAATTTGCTAAATAAAAGAAAACATAATTCTCAGCAACTTTCCAGTATACATTTATTTAAAATTTGAATTGCTTACAAATTTATTTGTTAAAACAATAGCTATTGAAAGCAACATTTGCTTAACTCCTGGTTATTACTTTTTAAACAATGTTGCAAAAGTCTTAGTTCCCCATCAAAGACAGGTCTGTTATTCAGCTGTCTTGTCTTACATTGTATCAACAGTCTGAGCCATCAGGAAAGATAATATAAAGGGACACACAAACACTGCTAATAATAGAATTACATATTTAATTACCTTGAAAACCATAGAAACAGTGTAATGAATGTATTTTGCAAAGTTGCCTAGAATTATATTTTCTTTCATTAGGCAATTTTTTTAGTTTGGGGTTGAATTGCCCTTTATGAGAGGTCAGGGACCATCTCTGAATCTGTTAGTTTAGTAACTGTATTGGATTAACTAGCACAGTAAATGCACTGCTATACTAGTCACTTCTTATATTGCTGTAATTTAACATGCTTATTCAAGGTATTGTTACTATTTATAAATAATTAGTATACTATTATTGTTGCAAGCTTCTCTATGCAATCTAAATAGCTAAATGTGAATGCAGTCAGTGAACAAAACAGAATGCTGAATTATACATGAATAATATGTAACTCTAAATCTTCCTATAATATATTCCAGCCAATGTAACAACGTATCTGTTGTGCCCTGAGCAACATATTAGACATTCAGTGGTAATGCCAGACAGATGGAGATACCATTTTGATGTATGTAAAGCTACTGCAAAAATAAATTACACTAGTAAATATAAAGCACTTGAAAATGAAAGGTTAAAGTAATATATTTAACTTGAATGAAGGGCACAAAAGGCAAAACAGAGGAAGGCTGATGCTAAGAAGAAAGACACATGGGGAGAGTAAAACATTAGTACGTGTGGCCATCTTTCAATGACAGATGGAGACCTAGATTTATCAAGCAGTGAGAAATTGCTTCTGATCTACCATTACATCCAGAAACCAATGGCCATTTTTCTTTGACACATATGGCACATCTATTTTGCTTCAGTTATTTTCACTCCTGCCATGACCCTTATGCCTCTGTTTTAAGACTGGTGTAATCGCATGGTACATCTCCATCCACATATGACTCGTAGTTTACTAGAATACTGATGTCATAGTTGGCATATAGTGTTGGCTACAATCAAGATTTAATGTTAGACCATTATGGCCAACATAGATATACAGTAGACAGAAGTACCTACTAGAGCCCTATACATTGTTTATTTGAATTTCCTCTTGAATTTGTGGCCTCTTTTTCCTATTAAAGAGGGAAGTAGATACAAAATACCACAATTTAGATACATTGACAAGCGATTATGACTAAATGCAGGAGCTAAGAAGTGACTACTGACAAATCATTTGGAAGCATAAATAAGGTTTAATATCTCCCCAATGCACAAACATCTGTTTGTTGGTAAAACAGCATGTTTGTATGTAGGGTACGCTGCTGTTTATGCCTGGTTTACAGAGATGATAAACAATAAAGAACTGAATGTAATTCATTTAACAAGTTATGACACATTACTTATGTGTCAGCAGGTTAAACTACAGGCTTGAGAGTTCCCCCCATCTAACCACCCCCTGTTTCTTTTAAATTAAATTAAATGTAATAGCTTGTTATTTCAGTTTCTTTCTTATCTCTATGCATTTCTGCACACAATTATTAAATTAATTCAGGAAAAGGGATAAAGGGATACTGTCATGGAAAAACATGTTTTTTCCAAAACACATCAGTTAATAGTGCTGCTCCAGCAGAATTCTGCAATGAAATCCATTTTTCAAAAGAACAAACTGATTTTTTTATATTCAATTTTGAAATCTGACATGGGGCTAGACATTTTGTCAGTTTCCCAGCTGCCCCAGTCATGTGACTTGTGCCTGCACTTTAGGATGGAATTACTTTCTGGCAGGCTGTTATTTCTCCTACTTAATGTAACTGAATCAGTCTCAGTGGAACTTGGCTTTTATTACTAAGTGCTGTTCTTAGATCTTCCAGGGAGCTGTTATCTTGTGTTAAGCTCCCCATAGACGCGACGATTTTTCTTGCCGAATGACCGATTTTAGGGAAGCCCGACCAATCCTTCAAAATTATCGTGCGGTTAGTGGGATTCGAACAATCGTACATCTTACGATTTTTCGGCCGACATCTGTCAGGAAATTGATTGGCCAGGTCAAAACATCTTTGTCGATCCCAGTGCAATCTATCTATGTTTGCAGGGTCAAGCAGGCAGCTCCCCTTTGTTTTCCTGGCAAATTGGTCTTTTTAGTTGATGGTAAATTCGTATGATCGTACAATCGTTCTGAGAAGATCGTGGTAATGATCAGGATCTGATCTTTTAAAAATCTCAACATCTATGGTCAGCTTTAGGGAGCTGCTATTTCGTTACCTTCCCATTGTACTGTTGTTAGGCTGCTGGGGGTGGGGGGAGGGAGTGGTTGATATCACTCCAATTTGCAGTACAGCAGTAAAGAGTGATTGAAGTTTATCAGAGCTGGGAAATTGACAATATGTCTAGCCCCATGTCAGATTTCAAAATTGAATTTAACAAAATCTGTTTGCTCTTTTGAAAAATGGATTCCAGGGCCGAATTATGCTGGAGCAGCAATATTAACTGATGTGTTTTGAAAAAAACATGTTTTCCCATGACAGTATCCCTTTAAGTAAACCTGTCCATGATACAAACACATTGGTTTTGGCAGAGTCTGCCTTAAAAAAATCTTCTATATAAATCATTGAGGAGCCAAGTAAACTTGAAACATTGAGACCAAGCAAACAGACAATTATTTTTGACATCATGTATTACTCTGTTAAACTTTGGCTTCTATCTGTAATAATTTGAAATAACAATGGTATTAAAATGACTGACAAAGACAATAACTAAATTAAATATATTAAAATAACTAAATTAAATATAGATCATTTTATTTTCTCAAATAAGGCAATTATTGGCCAGAGCTCTCTATGAAAGGTCATCAGCTAAGTATGATTTTGCAATACACACTAATGCAGTTTCTGACGTATTGTTTAAGAAGTCAAATTCCCTGGCAAATGTCAAGCAATTTGTTAATGATCTACTATGGCAGCAATATGAGTTTGTATAAATTTGCCTATAATACCTTATAACCCTCAGAATCTTCCCTAAAAACACTGCATGTGTAGTTGGAACCTGTGAGAGAGACAAGTTAGAATATTAGTGCATTAAAACATTTTTGGCGGACAGTATTTAATTTTTATTGCTATTATTAACATGCTTTGTTCAATAAAAAGAATCATTTGTTTTGTTCAAAAAAATTTACAAACTACAAACAACAGATGACTGGAATCTACCTAAAAGTATATGTGCACTGACCTTAATTATTTTATTCACAGGTACCATATGTTCAACTTTATTAAAACAGATAGGGGGTTATTTATCAAAGGTCGAGTTGTTTTTTTAAAAACTAGAATTTTTTGAAATGTATTATACCCCGAACCTGGAAACAGCTTGAATCAGAAAAAAACAGTATCTAAAACCTATCGAGGCCTTCATGATGTGCAAGTTTTTTTCGGTGGGTTTTGCCTGAAAACTGAATCAATTCAAGTGATTCAAGTTTTTTCAACCGAAAACTCAATCAATTTGAGTTTTTCGGTTTCTCAACTTGAATTTCCTGATTTTTACATTCGAAATTTTTTTTTCAATTAGTGAGTTCATTTGAGGTTTAAAAATCTCACAAAGCTCTAAAACGCGACCTTTAATAAATAACCCTCATAATGTCATCAAACAACAAGGTTGTATTTGTTGATCAAACAAAGTGCAGTACAAAAATAGAAAGAATATAATGTCTGTGAATCTATGTACCTTATTGAAAGTCACACACACAAACACACACACATATATATATACATATATATATATATATATATATATATATACCTATGAGTGCGGATTTCTTTGTTCTATAGATTTTGATATATGTTCCAGCACCAAGACAATTCCATTGTTTTTCTGAGTGCACCTATCCAGTAGTTTGTTTATATATATATAAATATATATATATATTGATATTCTGTTTTTTATATTTCTTCTCTTGTGGCTTCTATATAACATGGTTTTACTTTATTTCTCAGTTTCCGTTTAGGTTTTCCGCCTTCACCTATCTGCTATAGACTTATGAATAAAAAATACATTTTTGTAATCCAGCTTCTTCGCAAAGGCCCTCGGTTAGAGGGGAAGAGGTGAAAGCTCTAAAACAAGCTAACAACGACACTGTCCCATATACCATCTATATTATTGCACCATGCACTGCCAAAGTTGTATCGAAATGGAGTATAGATTTAATTCCCCAGAACCCCCTTTTCCTGAAGTACTTACCTTGTCTGGCAGCTTTCCTGGAACCAGAAATAAGTCCCAGGAGATCAGGAATAATTAGGTTTTACAGAAACTCATTGCAAAACCACTGAACTTGAAAACTTGAAACAGGCTCAGAGTCACTGTTGTTTAAGTACAGCACTGCAGAATATAGAAGACTTCTTAGAATTATTTCAAAATTGAATAATCTTAACAACATGTGTAACAAGCATAGACATTTCAAAATACTCATAACAGAACAAAATCAGTGCTGTTGAGTAACTAAAATACCAAAAAATGACTTACTCTGTTGCATAGAATAAATAGAAATATGATACATGGATGTTACCTAGTGATGGAGCAGATGCATGAAGACCTGCAGAAGGTGATATCCACACTGACCCAAGAAACACATAGGTGCATATTTATCATGTGGTATAAAAAATGGCAGAATATTTTCCCACACATCGCCAGACATGTACACAATAATGTAAAAATGGCTTCCATTTTTTGCGCACTTTTTCTTTGAGCGACTTTCGGCAGAACTTACTTGCAAAGGTCTGAAACAGTGTAAAACAATGGTGGAAAATCTGCCAATTCTCATGGTGTAAAATAAAACACAGCAGGACAAATTCTCCATATAATGTGAGCACAAGTAATTTAAAGGGATGCTGCCATGATTTTATGGAGTAGTTTTTATTTCTAAATTACACTGTATATACTGCAAATAATTCACTGTACAATGTAAAATTTCATTCCTGAACCAGCAAGTGTATTTTTATTATTTTTAATATTGATTTGTAAGTAGCCATCTCAAGTCATTTTGCCAGGTCATGTGCTTTCAGAAAGAGCCAGCACTTTAGGACGGAACTGCTTTCTGGCAGGCTGTTGTTTCTCCTACTTAATGTACCTGAAGGTGTCACAGTGGGACCTGGATTTTACTATTGAGTGCTGTTCTTAGATCTACCAGGCAGCTGTTATCTTGTGTAAGGGAGCTTCCCATGGTTCTGCTGATGGGCTGCTGAGGGGGAAAGGGAGGGGGGGGGTGATATCACTCCAACTTGGAGTACAGCAGTAAAGAGTGACTGAAGTTTATCAGAGCACAAGTCACATGACTAGGGGCAGCTGGGAAACTGACAATATGTCTAGCCCCATGTCAGATTTCAAAATTGAATATAAAAAAATCAATTTGCTCTTTTGAGAAAGGGATTTCAGTGCAGAATTTTGCTGGAGCAGCACTATTAACTGATGCGTTTTGAATAAAACATGTTTTCCCATGACAGTACCCCTTTAAGGAGGCTCTGCACTCAACTATGATGGTTATAGTTGCTGAAGTCTATTTACTTGATATAGCAAAATATGTTCTTTTGGAAGATATCTAATAGTTTTATATTATTGCTATATTAAAGGCCTTTTTTTCCTATATATTCAACAGGACTTCGTTAAAAGGAAGCACTGCAGCAAGTTGTACCAGGTCTCCCACAATATCACTAAGGTACTTGGTTCTGGTCCTATACTAACAGGTGTGTACAAAACTTAAAGTACCCAGAGAGGACCAGAATCCAGAAATTTATAGGCACCCTCCTTAACAACAGCTTTATGGTAGTATCCATTAAATTTTCCCTTGTATTTATGTATTTTTGCTATCTTCTTTTTAAGCTGCTAATTAAGCAGAAGCGAGACTAAGGTGTTCTATGTCCAAGGCTGACAGTGCCAAAACCTTGTACCTCATCTTCATTAATTCTCTTCATACTGTCTGCACTCCAGAGTGCTGAGTTTGCTAATGAAGGCACGTCACCAGTGTTATGGAAACCCTGGGGCTCTTGATATGGATATGATGTGTTCAGAATACTTGCAAGGGAGATAATGTAAAAGCATGTGGAGTATTATAGGCCCATTCTAAATTTTTCCTCTTTCAGCCATCAGCATTCTTTATTATGCATCATGACATGAGTAAAATAAATGTCCTGTTTGAATTCCAACTTGTGTATTCAAATACTAGAAAATTGTAGTCCATTTAACGTTTCCTTTGCAAACAGTCAAGGATGCCATAATAGATACACAGTTCAAAATACAGGTAGTGGACTATTGGATGGGGTCCTGTCAGCCAGAACATGCTTGCCAGTATTATTTGTTCTTCACTTCACACTCCTTTATCAGAAATCTCATACTGTCATGTGTTAAGGAATGATACATTTACTTACAAATGAAACTGTACTGAAACATATTTAAGGATTTTAAAATAATTTCTATAATAATCTAAAATAAAAATATCTATTGTTCATCATTCTTTATTCCGTTTATACCTCTTTTATAAACGTTACTAGAAAATGTCTAGTTTATGACATACAACTTGCAGAGTGTTTGGCAAAACTGTTCTAAGGTGTTCCTGTGACTCATCTTCACATGCTGCCATTATTCTGCCCTACTATACCTACAAATCCACACTCTTACAAACATCTCGCATATTTGCATAACAACAGCTCTGTTTCTACAGTAAAATCTTGTGCAAAATCACAGCAAATCAATTTAAGTGACTTCAGAATGCAGAGGATGCTTCTGTCGCTGCCTGCTGCCAAGAGGTAAGTGATGTATTGCAATACAGTTCACTTTAGACCCCTATAGCAGCAGATGAGTTACGTACAGGATAATTGAAGAAACAAAAACAAATGGATGAACGTACTCAAACTTTCAATCATATTTTCCAGGAAAGCAGATTCAATTCATCATTATGACATCATTCATCATTATGAACGAACAATTGAATGTAGAAGGACAAATTGAATTCACCGAGACATCACACCAGTTTTAGGACACTAGAAACAATCTATGAACGACATGACAAACAGGTTACAAAACCACAAGAAACCATGCAGCTGAAACATATTGTTAGAACCTAAGTCTAAATATAAACTTGGCCAGAAAATGTATCCCTCATAATGTACCTCACTGGAGCACATTATAGTTTTATGCTCCCATAGACACAGCAGAGTGAGGAACTGCTCTGGCTCTGTCTAATAAAAACTCAAATTATAAGCTGTCAGCTAAAGGGAAAATGACAGTGATGGTTGTACTGGAGAGGGATGGATGGCATGTACAGTGGACAAATGTCAGGGGCTTCTTCACTAGGGATACCTGGTAGAAATGTACTGTATGTAATGGGGGAGATGTCAGAGAGACTAGTGTAATGGGGAAACAATTTAATAAATGTTGTACAGGGGGTATTTTACAGAAGTAAAAAAGAAACTGTTTAGAAAATTATTCAGTTCAAGTATTTTCAAGCGTAAAGAATACACAGGGTCGTTTGGCTGGGCCCATTAAAAAAAATTGTGGGCCAGCGCTGCAGCGTGCATACGCGTCGGTGTTTGTGCACATGAGCCAGCGCTTGCACATGCATGGCATGCTCACCGCTGGGGCCACGGAGGTATAGAACCCGGTGGGCCCCCAATGGTTCTGTTCGACCCTGAAAACACATGAGTAACATGGGTAGAAGAGTTAAAATAGAACCATGAGAATACATTAATTCAGTTTGTACTGCAATGTTTGCATTAATGCAAATACTGCATTATGCCATCTGTTATAGGCAACTGCCAGTTTGTGCTATCCTATTGGGCAGGTTATCATTACGGCAAGTGCATTGGGACACATGTGTTTTGATTCAATCCCTGATTATAATAAAAATCCTTCCTCTCTCTCTCCAGATATTTAGTGCTGTACAACTATAAAATGTTGAAAACCACAGTATTTGCATTACCTATTCATCTCAAGGCCAGTCCTTTGACATCACATCTAAGCTGTTAAATATATTTGCTTTTTTTCTACAGTATAGCAATTATATTACTAAGGTTCACAGATTTTATATGTTGTTACATGTCAGGTCTTTCCACAAACCTACATTATTTGTCATTAGATACATAAAACAAAACAAGAGACAAAGATTCTCAGTTAAAGTAAGAACATTCAGAATATTTTATAGAATGACAGCTGTTTCCAACAACAGTAGTAAGATAAATCCCTCTTCGCACCATATGGCCACTCAGAATTGTAATACAGGTATAGGATCCATTATCCGGAAACCCGATATCCAGAAAGCTCCGAATTACGGAATGGCTGTCTCCCATAGACTCCATTTTATCCAAATAATCCAAATTTTTAAAAATGATTTCCTTTTTCTCTGTAATAATAAAACAGTACCTTGTACTTGTTCCCAACTAAGATATAATTAATCCTTATTGGAAGCAAAACCAGCCTATTGGGTTTATTTAATGTTTAAATTAATTTCTAGTAGACTTAAGGCATGAAGACCCAAATTACAGAAAGATCCATTATCCGTAAAAACCCCAGCTCCCAAGCATTCTGAATAACAGGTCCCATACCTGTACTTGCTGCTCAGTTAGTGCCTAAGGGCCAAGAGTGAAAATAAAAATGTAAAAGGGCCATGCATAAAAGTAACACCATTTTGGTTAAAGGGGTGCTTTAACTATAAATTAATTTTGGTATGTTATAGAATGGCTAATTTTAAGTAACTTTTCAATTGGCCCTCAATGTTTATGTTTTTAAGTATTTGCCTTCTTCTTCTGACTGTTTCCAGCTTTCAAATGGGGGTCACTGACTCCATCTAACACCAAATGCTTTGTATGGCTACACTTTAATTGCTGCTGCTTTTTATTACTCATCTTTCAATTCAGGGCTTCTCCTATTCATATTCTTATTCATATCAATGCATGGTTGCTAGGGTAATTTGGACCATAGCAACCAGAATGCAGAAACTGCAAATTGGAGAGCTGCTGAATAAAAAGCAAAATAACTCTAAAACCACACATAATAAAAAATGAAAACCAATTGCCAATTATCTTAGAATATCACTCTCTACATCATACCAAAAGTTAACTAAAAGGTGAGCAACCTCTTTCAACAGGGCTGAATGGATGTGGAAGCCCCCTTGGACAAGAGGCAGAGACAAGTAGTCCCATAAAACCTCAGGAAATTGTTTGATTGCCCAGTACTATATTTTCATATAGAACACATGAGCTATTACAGTGCTGGAGTTCAAGGAGTGCAACACAGCATGCATTGGAACCCATCACATGGAGCAAATATGACCAGTGTTTTGCACCTCACACTGACAGCACAAGGTGCTAAGTGTAAGTACGTAGACCCCTATGTAACCACTGGTGCTGAACTACACACAAGCTACATGGTGTTCAGGGGTAAAACCCACATTCTGAATCCAAAATTTTTTAAACAGCTAAACAAAATTCTACTTGGGAGGGAAACACCCAAAGCATTTATCCTTTTTGAAACCTTCCACTAGAGGTGAATTTGTTTTCTTATAACACAGAAAACAGATTTCCTATAACCACATTAACGAATGTCAGGCAGCCAGTAGGGGAATTTCCGCTATGAGTTTTATTAGGACATATAAATGGAAATTCTATGAAACAAATGAACGGTTTTAACTGCAGTTTCTATACAGTCAGCAGACTGACCATCATCTATTCCAAACACTTTTTATGCATTTCCTGCTGCATTTGTTCTCTTACCAATGGATGCATCAGAAATCCTCTGTTAGCATGAAATCCGACTTGTTTCTGAATGAAGGATTATGTGGAAAACCACTTGCTAGCAGATTCTCTAGTGTAATAAAAGCAGACAGTTCATGTGACAGATCTTGATTTTAGTTGTGTGACAAGAAGGCTAGTTTCTTGATTGCAAAATAAAATCTGAACAAGAGTGAAAGAGGATGTGAAATGTTCATCAATCAAATCTGAAGGAAATGCTTGTTGTATGAAATCACACTTTACATTTCCAAGATGCACTTTGGGGGCATGCATCGTCCCTGGGTAGGGTGCTGTATCCTGGCAGAAGCAACAGTGAAGCACAGCACAATAACCCAAGCAGAAAACAGCTTTTGTAATTTAAATCCAACAATGTGCAGGTTAATGTCTAAGAAATGTTTCCTCCTGATGCAAAATCCATACTGCATTTGTATAGCATCATTATATTTGCCAAGGTTAATGTTTATTTGGTCAGGGCGTCTTATTAATGGTGGAATACAAAGAATACAATTACCAACGAATACAATATTTGTAATCGCGGCAATTCTGACATTGATTCCAGTGCAAAATGAGGCTTAAAAACAGAATTACACTGAAAGGTTTGATTTATCAAGGGGTGTCATTTTGTAAACAATCATTGCCTCTCTTTCCTTATCCTTCCATGTCGTTCTTGCCTTGACCCTAATTCTCCCATCATGCCCAGCTCCCAATACTCAAAGTCTGCACTGTCTCAAGACATGCACAGCAACAGCAACTGTTGTCTAACATTTTACCCAATAAAATAACAATCATATGCTTCAATTTAATAATAAATATATAATATTATATAATTATGTTAAATATAACACAAACTGTTTTTTTTTTTTGTTTCTGTTCACAACATTTATGAACATTTGTTGATTTAGTCTGGGTGCTAAAATGCTTATAGAATTTCTAAGGCTGCTCACTTTATTAGAGTGTCAATCCTAAGACATGATAACTGGAGCGAGTGCTTCTTCCTAATTCAGTATAAAATGCAGATCACAATGTACTCTGATGAATTCAGTAATGAAAGATTAGGTAAGTCAATCACTTTAATGTAAAGATGGCTATATAAGGGCTAATATTAGCTGCTGACTTGGCCCCTTCGGACCAAATCTGCAGCTTAATTGGTTCTACAGACCTGCCAACCCTCCCATATATTTTATTTTCATAGCATCTGATATGACACTTGTTAGACCCGGTAGCTAAATTCAATGGGTGTGAGGGGGAGACAGGTCCTAAAAAGGAAATATTTTTCTGTTTACAGTGTTGTAAAAAGTGCAAGTAACTCTTATTCCCCTTTATGGCTGCTTGGTCAATATTCTTTACATGTATAGTATAGAATAAGGCTGCATATAGGATTTCTGGCTAAAGGCCACTTGAAGATCTATTTTTGCATGTATATTAACAGAATGCAAATAGTTATTAGTACCATGAGTGTTCATTTTTTTTTCCTCTCATATTTTACTCCATTGAGCTAAACTGCTTATTTCCACCCAGGTTTTACCCACTTCTGTCTTGTAACTCTTCTGTCCAACAGCCGTGCAGCACAGGTCAGGTAATTAGATATGGTTAATATATCATACCTTTTCCACACAACATATAAACAAGAAATGGCAATATATGTAATTGAAAAGTATAACTAATGCTTTATACATTGGACCCAAGCCTTGGTAGTGCTTTCATCAAGAAATGCTCGAACTATTAATGACTTTCTGCCATGGTGCCTGATAAATACCACACTCCCCCTTGCTTAATCCAGTCTCCATCGTACAACGTGCACCAAGCACTCACTGGATTAACTAATAATGCTTTTACCCTTTGAATGTTATTTACAACCAGGCCTTGTGCATTGTTTTACTGGAATGAAAGTCAAGAAAGAAAGAAATGTTTCCTGAAGGCTTTTATTTTTGAAAGCAAAGGTCACTTTAATTTGTAGCAAATAAAGTTGAGTCTCTGTGTGATATATAACGTTTAAACTTCTGCTAATTACAACCATTGGTAGTTTTATGTTATTTCATGGAACAGCAAGTGTAAAATATTAATGCTAAATGCATGGCCCATTGCCTGGTTGACAGTTCCACATAAAATCATATTTATATTGAAAATTCTAAATGGCACTTTCGAATGCCCAATGTATGCAGTGATATTTGAGGAAAAGTATGCCTGACACTCTGATTATGAAAATGATGGAGGGTCTGCACAGATACATTTTTATTTATTCATTTAGTTGATTGCTGTTAAATATTTTTATTTCACCCACTTGTATTATCTGCGAAAGGGGCCTGCTTAGAATACAAATAATTTCCATAACTAGCACATATATACAGATATGAGGTACAGGTATGGGACCAGTTACAAGGTACTGTTTTATTACGACAGAGAAAAAGGAGATCATTTTCAGAAATTTGGATTATTTGGATAAAATAGAGCCTATGTTCTCGTTCCACTTTTGTCTTAATTTTAGTCTAAGCTATAGTCAGCCCCCTCTTAACCCATCAAATATAGGGCAATGGTGGATTCAATCATTTGACCCCCACAAAGGCTTGTTAGTTTAGACTGATATACTGCTAACATACAGTAGATATGATTAGTATAACTATTTCATTATCTCTTATACTGTAAAAAGATTAACAAAACTGTTCATACAGTTATTAATTTTCATATTTTATTTATAAGCACCAATGTGACACTTGCATTATAATGATAGTAAAGACATCATTTGTTTGCTCAGACGAAAAATCAAATCATTAGAGATTTATTAGTGGACCAACGTTTCAATTCCTTACAGTAATCTTCATCAGGGAGAGATTTGCAGTCATTGGTGGTGTTATACATATATATATATATTTTTTTATATTTACATTTATATATACAAAAATGATTTCCCCTTCCCACCCCTAATTTGCATATGATACACAAATTAGGATTCGGATTTGGTTCATTATTCGCCCGATTCTTTCGTGAAGGATTCAGGTTTCTGACGAATACAAAATTGTGGATTTGGTGCATCCCTAATATGTGTGTGTGTGTGTGTGTGTGTGTGTGTGTGTGTGTGTGTGTGTGTGTGTGTGTGTGTGTGTGTGTGTGTGTGTGTGTGTGTGTGTGTGTGTGTGTGTGTGTGTGTGTGTGTGTGTGTGTGTGTGTGTGTGTGTGTGTGTGTGTGTGTGTGTGTGTGTGTGTGTGTGTGTGTGTGTGTGTGTGTGTGTGTGTGCAGGTGGGACACTTCCCCTGCAATGTCATTTGGATTGTATGTATGCAGAAATACTCTAGTTGTGCTGAACTTTGCATGGTGGTGATAACTCATTTGAATATAACAGATATAGTTATCACACTAAGTCACATATTGCTGTGCTGATAGGCAAGGCACTTATTAAAAGGTGAAATTTACAGACAATAAACACTGTAAAGGTACATTAACATACTCAAAGCCAAAAATATTAGACACATTGAAACATTTTCATTTTAATCTTATAACAGAAAAGCCATTTGCTACAAAATCCCCTGAAGCTGGATATTCCAAATGTCTCCCATGGAGCCACCTTTGTGTTATTTCCAAGGATTGCTAAAAGTAATGGATGGTACATGGATTACAGCCAGATTGTTGTTGCCAGGTCAAAAAAGAGTATATTCATTCCTTCATTGCTGCTGCTTGGCTGCTCTTCATCTGGTGACATATGAAGAAAAAAATGTAGTCTAAGAAGCTTTTATACTAATAGTTGTTTGAGTATTTAAAAGCAATGAATAGCAGCCGGTGGAAATGCTAGTTACACAGTAGCTTAACTTCAATGCAGCCAACGTATCATTGTTAAGAAGGGCTCCTGCAAGCCACTTTATATATTTTTACACAGGTATTGACGAGTTGCACAATAGGCTGTTCTATCTTTTAAAAGCCAGCAGTGAAGTAAACAACGCTCCAAAATTATAGAGCCAAAGGGCACTTCTATTTTCAAAAAAATGCGAAACCTTCCATCTAACTGTGATAAAGCACAGGCACATGAGGTCAAGACACAATTACTGCAGAGAAATAAGAATGTAATAAGAGGTTACAGCCAGGAAAATTGATGAGGAAAATTGGATACTACCCAGTACACATAAGCTGCTTTTCAATAGTTTCTTCACTGTACACCTTTAATGATATTTATTTACTTCAATGTTGTCATCAGAACCGGCCATTAGGTTGCCATGCTTATGGTGACAGTTTGCTCACAAGAGTATGTATGATACAGAATAAAATAATATTTAAACTGTTAACATAACAAGTGTTTTTTGCTGCTACATAACCAGCGTTTTTTGCTGCTTAGCAAATATAGCTCTAGACAGTTCTTAAACAGAGATACATTATATAGGTTCTAAAACCTGTCATTAGGCAAATCCATGTTTTCTGCTTATCAACTTGGAGACTCATTGTAAACTCTAAATAGCATAGGAGGAAAGATGTAAAAATACCTCCAGTTGTTTTTTTTTTCTTCTCTTTATTGCTTTGCAGTCTCAGTGATGATGTATGGTTTTGTATCTCTTCCTCCGAAAAACCAAGCAGGGTGAGAAATAGCAACAGTTACAAGTAGCTTTCAACCACCAGAGTAGGTACAGATCTGTGGGAATTACGTTTAAATGCTTCCTTCAATATTTTAGAATTTAGATCAATATAAAAAAACAGAACTTTCTTTACCTTCATAATTGGGTTTGGCCACAAAGGCTACTAAAAGTTTGTATTTTAACCCTTTAAATACCACACATAAAAATCTACATTCTGTGGATAAAAGTATCTAAGTGCCACAGAACGTAGATTCTACCATCTGCACTGCAGTTCTTCCGGGTATGCAAGCACAGGAATGGCTTTTAAAGCCACCAGATTTTTGATATTTGGTATTGGTATGTTCAAGACACTTTCCAAATCAGTTGAATTTTTGTGCATAAAATAAAATATGTTTCTGTTATAAATCCCTATATCATGAAAAATAGCAATTTGCATTTATTTTTTTTTGTATTTAGAGATTTAAATCCTGTTCCAGAAGTGGAAATACACAGCAACTCAGGCATATTTTCAAAGCTCATGTTCTCCTGAAAAAAAGACAATGTATAGTTTTCCTAGGTAAATTTAAAATCCCCCCAAGGAAATGCCCCTAAAATGAAAGAGAGCAAAATGTTCAAAATGTCTGGCAAATGAAAAGCACAATTCTGCTGGCACTTAAAGGGTTAACGTAGTGATTAGTCTGTGTCTAAACATACCAGTTTATTTACATTTTTAATTAATTTGTCAAGAAATTACTGATATGGTATCGCCAACATTAATGTATGTGTCAATAAAAAAATATTATATTCATGTCCATGAGACTAATGTCCACCATTTGAGTTTTAGTATTTCTATTTAGGGACTGGTGCCATATGAACCCATTGTAGAGGAGAAAAGTCTCTACTTTCTAAATTCTGAAAATAAGTTATACAAGCAACAAGTGTGCTATAATACATAAAAAATGAATTGTTTATTAGAGTTCAATCAAGAGCCAGTTTTTCAGCTCACTTGCAGGTTTCAGATGAGAAATTTGAGAGCTTTTCTCCATTGTAATAGGAAGGAATGTTTATTTCTAAGTGATCATAACCCACTGGACAAGAGATTACGAATTACTATTATTAATACTAATACTATTAGTTTTTCTGTTAGCAATGATGATTAATATAATGGGTAAGGGGTTTGGTGATTATGGCGATTGTAATAAAAGCACTAACTTATACAGTCATATGAAAAAGTTTAGGAACCCCTTTTAGCCTGCACAATAATTTACTCCACTTTTAACAAAAAAAGACAACAGTGGTATGTCTTTCATTTCCCAGGGACATCTGAATACTGGGGTATTTTCTGAACAAACATTTTTAATGACGCAGTATTAGGTTGTATGAAATTAAATCAAATGTGAAAAATTGGCTGTGCAAAAATGTCATTGGCTGAGCTTTCAAAGTAGCAACTTCATTTTAATATATACATGCCTTATGCACACGGGTACCCTTGTAATTTTGCTAATTTGAATGCATGTAACTGCATAAAACTGATTACTCGCAACACCAAATTGGTTGGATTAGCTCGTTAAGCCTTGAACTTCATAGGCAGGTGTGTCCATTAATCTGAAAAGGTATTTAAGGTGGCCAATTGCAAGTTGTGCTTCTGTTTGACTCTCCTCTGAAGAGTAACAGCATGAGATCCTCAAAGCATCTCTCAAAAGACCTGAAAACAAAGATTGTTCAGTATCATGGTTTAGGGGAAGACTACAAATAGCTGTCTCAGAGATTGTAAGGAATGTAATCAGGAAATGGAAGGCCACAGGCACAGTTGCTGTAAAACCCAGGTCTGGCAGGCCAAGAAAGATACTGGAGCGGCATTTGTGGAGGATTGTGACAATGTTTACAGACAACCCAAAGATCACCTCCAAAGACCTGCAAGAACATCTTGCTGCAGATGGTGTATCTGTACATCATTCTACAATTCAGCTAAAATTGCACAAAGAACATCTTTATGGCAGGGTGATGAGAAAGAAGCCCTTTGCACTCAACCCCACAAACAGAGTCGCTTGTTGTATGCAAAAGCTCATTTAGACAAGCCAAAGTCAATTTGGAACAAAGTGCTTTGGACTGATGAGACAAAAATCAAGTTATTTGGTCACAACAAAAAGCGATTTGCATGGCAGAAGAAGAACACTGCGTCTAGAGGTTGTTACATTTGCAAAAGGAGGCTCAACTAAGTATATGTAATATCTCTGTTGGGGTGCCCAAATTTATGCACCTGTCTAATTTTGTTATGATGCATTTTGCATATTTTTCATTAATCCAATAAACTTTATGTCACTGCTGAAATACTACTGTTTCCATAAGGCATGTAATATATTAAAAGGACATTGCTACTTTGAAAGCTCAGCCAATGATAAACAAAGCTCCAAAGAATTAAGAGGGGTTCACAAACTTTTTCATATAACTGTATGAGTAAGCTATGGAATATAATGACCCAGTCAATTCTTTATAATATAAAAATATTATATTTGTGTTTAATAAAATGAAAGCAGCTCTCACAATCACCCCACCATTCTTTTATTGTGTAGCTAGTGTCAGAGAGTTTCAAACCAACCTGTGGACAAATACTAAAAATCTGATTTATCCCCAGGTAGTATGAAATTTTTTTTAAATCTGTAATGTTCCTTTAAATGAAATATTAAACTATTACCCTTATACTTACTGTCTAGGTTTGGAAATAGAAAGAAGAGACAAGACATGAAAAATATCAGTTTAACATGAAATATTAATCGCTCTCATTCTTATGATTGTTTGCTTATATAGTGCTAACTGTAAAAACCTGTGGAATGCAAATATAATTCAGATGAAAAGAAAATGTCTTTTTTTTTCAATTCCCAAGGCCCTGTTTTGATGGTTTTGCTTGTAGAAAAATCAAAAGTAAAAAAACACACTATACATCAAAACGAATCGTGACAACAGAGACTAGACTTATAGTTAATTAAGCCTTGCCTATGCTCTAGGTACACTTTCCAATTAAAACATCCTAGGATACTATCTTTAGAGATCTCTAAGGATCTGGAATACTTCTTTTTCTTTGTCAGACACATGTTAGAAGCAACAAGCAAATGTTAATGATGTACAGCAGGGCTGATTGAATGCAGCTTATGGAGCAGAAAATGCACACACAAGCCAATTTAACAAGGTTACATTAATATTTAAACAAATGTACGAGGGATGGAGAATTTCAATTTTATCCTATACCTGGCTGAAATGGTTGCAAAAGGAGAATATCTTTATGGGTTCAATGAAACTGACAAGCAGCTGCTTACACTTGTGCCAGTTCCTGATTACTTCAGACCAGGTTACAGCACTGCAGAATAAGCGGTATTATTGGTTTACTTTTATAGGATGCCTCTGTTGCCCCTAAACAGTAAAATATAAGGATTCATAGTCAGAGAGTGCTAGTAAATGAAGTAAACATAACTGATGTGAGGCATTTCTTCCAGCCAGCAATGTCATATGGATAAATCTAACTCTCCCAGTAAAACACTTATGCACATTTGTTTATAACACTGTTAAAAGAACGCTGAGATTCAATCCACCAGTACTCCAGCCTACCAAGCACAGTGCTCAAATGCACTGCCATGAAGCATGTTGATGGACACTTATAATTTCCTATGATAGTATGTACCACTCATTTACCTCCATAATGATTCAGTTACTGGCTTCACTTTTTTGGACATTACTATTTTACAGAAGAAATCAATTTCGTGACGCAGTTCAGAATTAAACAAATCAACCTGCTTTTTAATCAGATTATCACAGCAGCAAGAGAAAAGGCATGCTAAATGCTAAATACGTGTTCTAGTTCAGTTGTTCCTGGAAACAATTCGATTTCTATAAATAAAAAAACAAGGTTTCAATTAAAAGAGTTTATATCTGGAAAAATATTCACTTTAGGGACTCTCCCCTCAGTAAGTACAATAAGTTCCCAGGTGCATGGTTTATTTTGTCCCTTCCTGACTCTACCTTCTCATAAATCCACTTTTTTTAGAGGCAAACTAGGAAATCCAAGCCTACCTGCTGGCTTTGTTCATTTTATCACAGGGCTCCACTTCCTACAGCAGGTTAGGCTCAGCGTCCCTCATGGTGTATCAGAGGACAAGGCTGACGTTAATGGAAATGCCATCACATAGCTTAATGAAGACCCATAAGACATATGCAGTAGAACTATTCTTTCCTTTTTCATTTTCCCTGAGAATGATTAACTCCCAGGAACATACAGTTATACAAAAAAATATCTCACTGCTCAGTGTATGTTCTGGTTTTTTTTTCTTAAAAGCTATAAAAAGAGTTATATGCAATCTTTTTGCGAGTTTGTGAGTTTCTTAGCTAGAACATTGTTTTTTTAGTTTTCAAAATGTTCTTTTTTTAATTCAGCAACCCTAGACCTCACTGACTTCCCATTACTTCTGCCTTCTTTAAATGTACTTTATCTCTGCCCCTACTTGGTGAGTTTGAAACAGCTTAGTCTTGCCATCACACCATGACGTTTAAAAGCATCAATTCCATTTACAGCTGCAATAAAGTCAAAGCACTCACCCATTTAATGCCTTCCCTGCCATTTGTTTGGTTCACCATTTAAGACACTATTTTCCAATGTTATCCCATAGAAGCTGTCCATTCGGAATAAAAGCAAATGGCAGGTACATGCTATTCTTATTCATTCCTGCAGCAGCACATTTTGTCCAATTATCTGTAACAGTTGCAGTGATTCTGTGTTGCCAAAATACAAGATAATTTGAACAAAAACATATGTGATAATAAACCCTGCTCTTATTTCAGTGAGAGGCTGAACTGAGTCATAACTGATGCATGCTACAAATAAGGTTCCTTTCAGAATTATGCTCTTTTCTATTACTTTAGTTTGTAGAACTAAAAGAACTAAAATAATTAATTATTTTCAAAAGCCAGTGCTTTTTACTGCAAAAATATACAATACAATAAAAAAAATAATATTTTTAAATGTCATATACTTCTGGAAAGCCCAAGGTAATCCAATACATAGGAGAAAAATGACTGCATTTGAAACAATTGAGCATTAATGCCTGTTGTGCTATTGCACCTAACGACTTAAAAAATCTTACTACTTTGAGTGTTCCTAATGTTCTTAAATATAATCCAATCACTTCTTTGTAATGTAAAAACTATCAAGAAAACTCAAACAGTTCATTGTAGGCATTAACATATATATTTTTTTAATTTAATATATAGTGTAAGAGCTGCTAAGAAAGCTTTTCTGCTCTAGAAACACCCACATTTGAGAATCAATTGTCCGGCTGCTACATTTGATTAAATGAATTCCCAGGAGACACAAAAGCAAGACAGAAGATTGACAGGACAGAGTATATTGCCCGGGTCTTATGGAAATGCAGGCTTGCAATGTACTGTAAATCACAAAATGAATTAAATTTAAAGGTATAATTATCTAAGCAATCACAGTTTCTAGAGTGTAAAAAGCTAATGATAATCTCCCTTTTTACGAGAGCATACTATAAATGTTAAAAAAAAAAAAACTGAGCGGCACCAAAATGCAGGATAGATGCATTAAACATGTGCGATTATGTTTTATAGAGATTGCTGCATGTTCACAGGGCTCATTGGCCTTGTTAGGTGCTCTATGCACACTAGCATACCCCTACTGTGACTTGTGCTTTATTTTTTGTTTCTGTGCATTCAGCAAGTTTCTCACCTGCTTACACCTCACCGGATAACCCCCCAAACTTGACGGTAGCTCCAGTGTTCTTACAATGTGCCAAAAGAATCTGGCACACGTGTTAATTTGATGCCAAACACTGGAAGTGGCAACTGTATCTGAATTTAATCAATGTCCACAAACAAGTGCTTGATTTTTGAAGCACCACCTACAGCGGCGTCATGCGAATGTATCCAAATAATGCTAGAATTATGGAGAGAACTGCTACATTGCATTTAAAAAAACAAACATGCTGGTCGAACCCGAAATTGCACTTCTGTGGATTGGTAAGTAAATGACCCCTTTGATCTTTGTAATAAAGCAATTTGTTATAATATTTGCCCTGGGATTCTCAAAAAGCTATTATATAACCAACCAGGGTGCAACAGATTCAGGATCTGCTTTTAGCTTAATTAGCCAGGAAAACACATATTATGGATCTTGTATGGATCTTTTCAAGGGCTCAGATTTAAGAAAAAAAACTTTTTAAAAGTATGCAAAGAAAGAAAGTCAGTGTCAAGCTTTAGATGAGGTAAATGTTGCAGCTCCATCCTAGGGGAATGCCAGTCGCATTGCAGTTACTTTGATTAACTGCCCCCATTTTCACATAGTATATATACTAAAGAAAGTGTATATTGCGAGAGATAATATGTGCAGGCTATAATTTATGCAAAATAAACTAAAATGTATCCAGGCAAAAATACAATGCACTGATTAAATTGGAGTTGGCACGTTTTTCAAAAACCTATGTTGTACACAAAGCCATAAGCTAATATAAATAAATGTGTGTCTCTCTCTATCGCTCTCTCTCTCAATAAATACATGATTCACAGATTCTGTTCGAGTGCAGACTCTTTTGGATATCACTAGGGCATAAATCTTATATATTTTTTTAATATATCAAATAGACTTCCAAATTAATACCAAAATACCTACAGGAGAAGCCAACATAAATCATGCCTCCCAACTGTCCCGTTTTTCGCAGGACAGCCCTGATTTTAAAAGCTCGACTGAAATGTCACGACTTTCTCATTGATCTCCTGCACCGAACAGCCAGAAAAATATACAATGTTTCTAAAACGTAATTGGATTTTGGCAGAGAGCCCAGAATACTTGCAGGTGCACTTTGATACATTTGTAACAATTTAAGATAAGCAAAGCAACAATTGTAACTATTCAAGGAAACTGTGACTTGCTCTTAAAGGGCAATTCCCCTTCATTAACAAAACTGCAATAACGCGTAAAAACCACAGAAATGTGTTCAAACTTTCATAACCTGCCAAATTTTGTAAAACGAACATGGTAATTAGGGAGTGTGGCCACAAAATGGGCATGGTCAAAATTGTTCGCCACACACCAAATCTTTTTGTCCCTCTTTCTATTTCCAAAATGTTGGGAGGTATGGTAAATGTCTGTGGGGTCATAGGCCCTGATGTAGCAGCTGGTGAATCAGGCTTGCTGCATAATGCCCTTTTTCCATGACTGAGGACCTGATATATGGGTCTCCTAACAGCTTCTTGCTCATGTTTTATCTCCAGCCAATAATATTAATGGTATGCAATTAGTCTGACTCCACTGTGCTTGTCTCCAGACTATTGCAGCACCTGACTAGTTATATAACATTTAGGGGCAAATTCACTAAGCGTTGAAAATGTGCTAGCGCCGCATTTCACCAGGCGTAGTTTTGCCAGGGCTGCTCAAATTCACTAAAATCCAAAGTTGCGCCCAGGGAGGCAAAAGGTAGCGAAGTTGCGCTACCCTTAATTCGTCAAGCAAAGTGAAGTTACGCTAGTGATGCCTAATTTGCATACAGCGCCAAGTTAAAGTACAATGGACGTATATATAGCAGCAAATACATTACACTACACAAGCCTGGGAAACCTTCATTAAATAAAATAGAGTTGTTATTTTGCCCTATACATGTACCCACTGTATAGTTTAGGTGCCATATTTTAGGAAAAGTAGGGGGGAAGGAGGGTACCCCCAAAAAATGTACAATCTTTTTCAGCCTATCACCCTTAAAAAAGTAAAAGACACCAGCGTTTTTTGGGACTTAGAAAAAATTTCAACTTTTTTTGAAGCAAGCCCTATCTACTCCATTGCACTTTGCCTGGTCTGAGGTGGCGAAGGCAAGTCTGGCACAAGAGGTAACGTTCAGTAAAAAAAGTGAATTAGGGTAGTTACGTCCCTTCGCCATATCGCAACTTCGTCTGGCGTAATGGTGCGAAGTAGCACTGGAGTAGGTCCACTTCGCTAGCGAATTTACGCCTGCACCAGTAAGTAAATCGGCGAAGTGGCTAAATGACGTCACGCTGGCGAATTTTCCCTAGCGTTAGCCACTCGGCCCTTTAGTAAATTTGCCCCTTTGTTTTTCTTAGCAATAACAATTTCATACTTCAAATGTAACTAAAGCTAAAGGACGGCATGCTGCCCAAAATGACATAAACATAAACAAGAATTTCCTTGCAAAATAAAAGTATTACAGTTTATTTATTTTGTTGATATTTAAGGACATCGACAAGGTTTCCCCAGAGGGGGGTCAAATGTTAGGCACCTTTAGCTTCTGTATATATATGTATTTTTTTTTACAAGACTACCAAATCATAAAGGGACCTGCCCCTTATCCCAACCTGTTGTGTCATGTCAACAGACGTCAAAAGAACTGTTCTCCACTGACCACAGGCAGGAACACTGCAACAAATCACTTGCGTTGGATGACTGCAAAGATATCTTTTATATTATACTGCTCTAAACTAAAAATCCCAATATATCATTTTTGATGATAATGTGAAAATCTGTATCCGCATTGCCAGAAGCATGCTCTTTTGTGTAACTGCCTAGCTTCTTCAGTTCTGTCGTCTTGTTCAGCAGTCTTACATTGCTACCTATTGCATGGATTATAAAGGGTTTTTATTTTTTGTCAGTAATTCTAGCATGCCAGGCTATTTCTGGTTGCAATGTTTAAAGCTTAATGCTTGTCACGCTTTTGCCAAAGACTGAATGATGTATGACAGGATACACAGAAAAAGTCACCTACATGGAGATGTAACAGTGCCATTATGACCTGTATGAAGGAGTGCTTCTAATGCTAGTGCTAATTTTAACATTTCAAAACAAAAAACAAATGGATTTTCCTTCAAAAACACATAGCTTGAAATATCACCCGTCACCCAAAACAAATATTCAATATCCTATTTTATCACATTATTCAAGCAAAATGAACTTTAATTACACTATATAAACTATTTGAATCTTGTTTCCTTCAGTCTGGGATTTCAAAATTATAGCAAGTAGACAGGAGCCATTTTGTGGACAGTGTTATTAAGACAAGCCTTGCATCATCTCAGAATCTTGTTTGTGCACCAAAATGGGGGACCAGATGTCCATCCCCATGCCCTGGCTACACAATTAAATGGTTAAGAGAACTGGGGGAATGTGGGGAGAGCAGTGACATCTAGGAAGTGCTGAATGGAAAGTGAAAGTAAGTGTCTGCCCGCCTCTATGCCCAAGGCATAATGGAGGATCAGACAATATTTGATTGACAGCTGAGATTTTTAAATGAGCTTACAACAGGTATGAATGCTTTAATAAAAAATAGAAACTGGATTTCATGTTTAATTTGAAAATAACTTTTATTATACAGCTTTTTTTGTCTGGGTGACAGGTCCACTTTAAGATCATCTTAAAATATACACATTGGCTCATACAAACTGGAATTGTACTCGTGACAGGGTGATATTGATGATATGTGTGGTCAAGGGAAGTTGGACTGCACCCCCCAGTAGTTCTGTTACAAAAAGATGACATTATACACTAGCATTGGCATGTCCTTTAAGTGGGCACAATTCTTAAATAAGATTTAAGGATACAGTGCTCCCCATTTTTGCCACTCACCACTTTAGCTCTCCCTATCTAATGCTCAAGTTGACAAAATAAACACATAAGGGGTATATCCCCATTTGCATTAGCTCCTGTGTGCTGGTTCCCAGGGGTGCTTCGCCAATGAGGCGAGTTGAGGCTGTCGCCTCGGGCGGCAGCGCCCCACTAGGTACAAGGGGGCAGCAAAAATGCTGCTCCTGGTACTTTAAGAGCTAATTTCCTGGGGAGGGGGGGCAGCAGCAAGTGCTGCTGCCTCAGGCAGCGGAGGGGCCAGGATCGCCCCTGCTGGTTCCTCATTTTGTTTGTCTCCAGTTCATCTGACGCTAGAAAGGTCTGTGTATCCTTCTCTCGGCTGGAGAAGCTACTCTTTGCTATGTGTGGTACACTCCAACCCCATGATACAGAAGCTACTGAATGGAGAATTTATGGAGATCAATGGCATGCAAACCAAATGGACACTACATTTACCATATTTTCTGAATATAAAAATGCCCTTTTCTGTTTATGCCTCTCACAGAATTACTCTATGAGATTTGAGTGATCTGGAACAATTTATTAGAAATGATCTTTGCATACAGATGTTGGGCCCTTGTCTTTTCTATAATAAATGTAATACCTGTTCCAATGGCATCATCAAGGAACTTATTAGTATTCACAACCTAACCTGCAGCAGTGGAAAATAAAACATCTGGTACAATAAATCCTTTAGATTCAAATCAGACACACAGCCTTTAAATCTGAAAAAAAAAATAGTGCTCAAGTCCAACATGAATCAATAACAGCAATCTGCTGCATGGGCTGCTTTTTAACATTCTGCTGTCTTATGCAGCTTGGAAGTGTAGTAGCAGGCACAGTAACCACAGTTAATTTGGTAATAAAAATATCATAAATAATAAAAAGGATAAAGACTTTATATAGCTTTCCACATGAAAAGCTGCAACAAAAAGCCATTAAAACAAGACTCCATTAATTGCTCTCAGCTATGTTATTAGAACTAATTGCATTCAGCATTAGTTGAAAGACCGAAGCGTTAAGAAGTCAAGGTTTTACAGCTGACCATTAAGTGTAAATCAGACTACCGACGAAACCTAAAACAGATCCACTGCATTATAACCAATGCAGCAGAATAAACTACTTTTGACAATTAATAGTGCATCCTAACTAAAAACAGAAGGAAATTGTTATTCAGATGTTGTCTCTAACTCTAAGCATAAAATAATAAAGTTCCATGCTACTATCCGCTAACACAAAAAGATTTTTAAAAAATAAAGTAAACTTCTCCTTACCAGATTACATGCTCTGTTAAAGGGGTTGTTGTTCACTGTTGATTAACTTTTAGTATGTCTAGAGAGTGATATTCCGAGACAATTTGCAATTGGTTTTCATTTTTTATTATTTGTGGTTTTTGAGTTAAGCTTTTTTTCAGCAGCTCTACAGTTTGCAATCTGGTTGCTAGGATCCAAATTACCGTAGCAACCGTGCACTGATTAGAATAAGAGACTGTCATTTGAATAGTAGAAGAGTAGTGATGGGCGAATTTGTGCCGTTTCGCGAAACCAAACAACCTTTAACTTGCAGAGAAATTGTTAAATTAATAAGAGTGTTAAATTAGAATCAAGGTTAGAACTGAAAGGCAAGAAATAGAAAAAAACGGTGGCACTATCCCAGAGTAATATACCAAGTCAATAAAAAAATCTGGCTGATGTGTTAGGGAAATAGGACTTTGCATTAATTTGAAGCCTAGAATTTCAGATGAAAATTTCAAGGTAGATTAATTGCTTGTCTGCACTTTCTGCTCTCCACCATCATTGCTCTAGCCATTAATAAGCAATACCAGAAGGTCTATAAAAAGCACACTTGGCTGAGTTTTTCAGATCACTAGCCCAGGCTCTGCATAACAAACTCAGCTTACCATGGTCTCTCACCTTGATGAACAGCTGCCTGCAAGCAGAGAGGATATCTGGAAATCACAATTGGCCCCTGATAAATAGCAACATTGGCAACTATTATTATTATAATAATAACTATTATCAAAAGATAATAATACAGGGATGAGCTCTTTTGTCTGGAAACCCCTTATCAATATATTGCAATGTCTCTTCCTATGTTGCTCTGCTTAAATTACCAATTCTTCATTTTTGACTGTATTATCTCTATAAAACAGTATCTACAGTACATGTCAAGGAGATAGCATCCATAAACTGGTAATCCAAAAAGCTTTCAAATACAGCACCGCCATTTCTCATAGGGAAACAAGGCTTCATTTTTGACTAATTTTTCTCTGTGATAATAATGCAGTACTTTTCGATTAACTAACTCAGCATACATTCATGTTGGTAGCAATACAATACTATATTTTTAATGTTTTATACTAGCTCTATGGCAAGGTGTTTTATATTAATGCATTTTACTATAAAAACTTCATACTTTTGCAGAAAATTGTGAATAATGTAATAGGAGAAGCCTCATATTTCTCATATTTCTGAGCTCATTGGGGTAGAGCTAGAAGGGCAGTTGGTATATAATGGCTTTTATAATGTACTGCGGTGTGGTTGGTATCCGCACCTGAATTCACTTCCCATGAGCAAGTAAAGTCTACAAGTGTCTTCACCATATTAAGCTATAGATATAAGAAATGAGACATAATGTTAAGGAACAATTTAGTTTATTATCACATCAAGTATATAGAGGCCCATTTACCAAAGGTCGAATTTCGAATTTATGTGAATTTTTTGTTTGATTCAAATATACTCACAATTCGACTGGGAGGTTATTTGAAGGAATTGTTCAGTATAAAAATATACACTGGGTAAATAGATAGGCTGAGCAAAATAAAAATTTTTTTCAATATAGTTAGTTAGCCCAAAAATGTTAATGTATAAAGGCTGGAGTGATTGGATGTGTAACATAATAGCCAGAAAACTACCTCCTGTGTTGCAGCTCTCTTGATTTCTACTGAGGCAGTAACCAATCAGTGACTTGAGAGGGGGCCACATGGGTCAAAACCAAATGGCTCAACGGACGTCTGCAATTGACTTGAACATGAACTCGGCAGGTTTTAGGTAGCGAATATTCAAATTAGGACTGTTTCCATGGTCGAGGTGTGATAAATCTCACATTCAAATGTACAGTCAAATAAAGGGATTAAAATTAGAATGTGTGAATTTTAAAAATTCGACTTCGACCATTCACGAATTGCTGTTGTAGCCTATGGGGGACCTCCTAGAACCTATTTGAAGTCAATTGGTGGACTTTGAAAAATCGAAGGTCTTTTTTGGGAAAAACTTTGAATCGAATTTGACCGATTTTGGACGAATATGGACCTATTCGATCAAAAACTGACCTATTCTACCCAAAAAAACCTTCAACTTCATTTTGGTTGGTCTTTTTTAATTCGAATTTTGAAGTTTTTTCAATTCAAAATTCGACCCTTGATAAATATGCCCCTTAGGGGCAGATTTATCATAGGTCGAGGTGAATTTTTGAATGAAAAAAATTCGAATTTCGAGCTATTTTTGTGTACTTCAACTAGGGAATAGTCCAATTTGATTTGAAATTGAAAAAAATTAAAAAATTCTAATATCGAAATTTATCATGTACTGTCTCTTAAAAATTTGACTTCGACCATTCGCCATCTAAAACCTGCCGAATTGCTGTTTTAGCCTATACATATGTTTTACCTCCTAGAACCTATTTGGAGTCTATTGGTTGACTTTGAAAAATGTAATTATTTTTTGGGAAAAACTTTGAATCAAATTCGATCGAATGCGCTATTCCTTTGATTCGAATTTGGCCGAATACGGACCTATTCGATTGAAAACTGACCTATTTGACCCAAAAAAAAACTGAAACGTAATTTCGGTTGGTCTTTTTTAATTCGAATTTCGAAGTTTTTCAATTCGAAATTCGACCCTAGATAAATATACCCCTTAGTGTTTAGAAAAATACCCTTGATCAAGAAAATATGAACAACAATATTTTAATGTCATTAGATACCTTTCTTAGGATAATTACTTAAAGGTAATGGTTGTTGCCTTATACTTCTGAGGTTCTGGTTTTGAGTCCCACCAGGTCACTATTTGCATAGAGCTAATGGGTTGTCTTTCTATGTTTACTTTGGGTACTTCTGTTTCCTTTATGTATTCCATATAACACAGAGGCAACTCAACAGGCTCATGATGAAACTGAACACTATTATGGTCAGAGCTAGTAAATTGTGTGTATTTTATATATTTACATTTCTGTTTTGCAAATGTCAGGCTTCAAATTGCTTAATTACCCTACCAAATAAACAGGCTTTTGGAAATCAGAATATTAGGTAAATAGGAAAATACCTGAAACGAATGAAAAGCAAAACTGGATGTTCACAGTCTGTTTTTTTTTTATTATTCTAGGGTTAGTGACACAACAACCAGACAGCTATTTCACTTGCAGGCTGGCATAACACAGAATAGAAACGCAAATAATTTTAAATATATACAAAATAAATACATTTATAAGAATCAACCAATCTAAACCATAATTAAATGTAATATAAAGGTTAATTCTGCATTATGCTGGCCATACACTTAAAAATGTACTCATCTGGCCAGGTCACCAAATAAGCAGATCTGTTCTGGCCAAATTAGCGGATCTTTACCGATTTGGCAAGCCATGTAGTGATCTAATTCAGGCCACTGTCACATCGACACTATTTCAGCTGTCAGTTTCCTTAACCACCAAGTGAACTCTTCAAACAATAGGATTTTGTAGCAGAGATGATCACTATCTGATCACTATTAGATTAGACTGATTGGATTAAGGGGTTGCCATACTGTATGTAAAGAATGACTGAATGGCCATCATACATATTTTCCTTTGCATCTTTAGGTAAAAAGTCTTGTATTTTACAGCCCATGCACAAATATGTTTTTAAAGCTGTAACCATCGCAGTAACCATTAGCAGGGTAGATTCATACAAATGTAATGGCACTGAGTCAATAGATGGCAAGTCTTTAGCTGCATGCCAATTTACTTGTATAGGATGGCTCAGAGTGTATGCAGTGATGTTTGCAAGTGCCACACAAAATTGACTGGCCCATCAGAGATTTAAAGAGATGGCATGAAGATCACAAGCTGCCCCACAAGTCCAGCTGGGTTAGTCTTTAAATTAAAACACCAACATTTACCCCATTGTATGCACAAATGTACACTATTTATTTTATTAACAAATGTAGAATGCTGGCAAAATGTTATTTTGCTTTAAAGAGTTGAAGTAATTTAGCACAAGTATTATACTGGACCAACAATGTCCCTGTGTTTAAAGTTATTATTCTGGAAACAGAAGATGATAATATAAGAAAAAACTAAGGAAAATATAAATCCACATTCATGGAGGTTAATACACGTCAGTGAACAAATGATAACTATACTAGTGCATTTGTCACTTTTTACTTGTGTTTACATTTTAAATATATTTTAAGCCCTGCTTTAATGCCCCCCATGACTGAGATCCAACGTGAACATCAAGTAACATTTACTTAGAACCTTGCCAGTCTCCTGGTTGTATAAAGAGCACAAAAGGAAATATGGAGATGGATACATGCCAACAAGGAGTCATTGTTCCCTTTATTGGTTTGCAAAACTTTACTCTTCTGCATAGTCACTAAAATTATTCTGTAAAACCTATGTACATTCTGTTTAATTAGTTACATTCTCTCTCTTCGGACTTGGAGAAAACAAACATACGAATCTACCCTAGACGAAATAAGTCTCCTTTCCATAAATATGTATCATTAAAATTATTTACTATAGGAACACAAAATGTGTTTGCTATTGCTCCCTTTTTTAATAAAACCAAAAGCCCTGTTTTTAATGGTTAGAACCAAGATAAAAGACTCTAAATGAATATTGCATTCTACAGTAAGTTAAATGTTTTGCACAAGTTCAAAGAAGACTCATTCATTGTATTAATGAAAGGTGTGTTTTTTAAGTGTGTCGATATGAACTGAAAAAAAGAGAAGAGTTGCTTAAAAATAGATGAAAGAAAGGCAGGCGAGTAAGAGAAACCCTGGGTAGGCATCCTGTTTTCTACTACATCTATATGAATTATTAGAACCAGTTCCAGAGGTAAAAGACAAATTGGTGAGAGAGGCAGTACCTCTGGACCCAGTTCTAATAGTTTATATAAATTCATACATCTTGAACCTACTCTCTACCTTCTCCTCACTTACCTGTTCACCCCCATCCCTGCCCACCACAAGAGCCACTGCACCCCGTAATCTTGGGTTTATTGGATGAAGCCACAGTGATTTCAAGGAGCAGGATTTAACTAATTCTGTTTTAAAGGGGGAGATCTTGCTCCCTTTCCATTGTGCCCAAGGCGTATGCTTTTAATGAGAAATTAGAGGGTCATCTTTAATTCTGGTATGGTATCATGAATCATGGATATTGCAGCCAAAGATCTTAAATCTTGTGGATTATTTAGAAATGTCACCTGAACTGTTAATACTAGATCCAACAATAGTGAATTGATTTATCTTTATTATTATTATTGTTGTTATTATTATTAATATAATTACAAGAGGTAGAGAGGGACCTGCCCTTAAGATCTTAAAATCAAAAATAGTTGTTTTAGCTGTATCTTGATAATGGAACTGTACTGTAGGGAGAAATACATACAACAGGGATTTATATTCCATGTCAAGAATGCCCAAGAGGCTGGCTTGGGGGAATCTGTACATAATGATTGCAGTTACTTGCTTAATTACTTTAATCACTACATATCAGTAGCATAGTGTATGGCATGTTTACTAAATGGATCCCAGGAGTCTGCATGCATGTCGTATATGGGGCTTAGGTTTGTTCTTTCAGGCAAGCGTTATGTAATTTGGAAAGCTGTAAATGGAAAACTGTGTAGTAATTCTAAAGCCTTAATTCATTGTTTATCCACTGTATCACCAGGGTTCTTTTCTGGGGCAGACTTTGAAGACTGTAGAGTTTCATATATTAGTCATTAATGAATGTTAAGCTTATTAAAGCTAGAGGTTTACTCTGGAGCTGTTTTAGAACTTGCATTCCCTTAATGAGTCAATCAGGGGCTGTACATGATAGAAATAAATAAAAGTCCATCGTATAATTTATCCAGCACTCATTGTGAAATCTAGTAAAGTGAAAAAGGAAAAACATGTACTACAGCTATAAAAAATGATGCAATGATATAATGTTCATGTTAAAACTTTCCCACCCTAAGGGGGTTATTTATCAATATTTTCTGCTACAAACGCCGATCAAATCCGCTCTGGTTTTTTATTTATTATTAAATTTTCCCAAAAATTTGCTTTGCGTGAAAAAATCAAATTTTTTAAAAACTTTCATCCGATTATCATGTTTTTTTTCGGACTTCTCGCCTGAAAACTGAGATTTTTGCCCGAAAACTTCAGGGTATTGAATGAAACCCAGCGCACATCAAAAAATCATTGGGACTTCTCCCATTGACTTATATGCAACATTGACAGGTCTAAAATGCCAGATTTTGATTCTGATTCTGACTTTTCCACCCTCTGGGTTTAATAAGTTCCGAAAAAATTTGTGATTTTTTAAAGGTCCAATTTTATAAAAGAAAAACACATTTTTCGTGATTTTTGCATTCGGAGTTTAGTAAATAACCCCCTAAAATTTTAATCCTCTCACTTAAGATCGTGAATATGCATGCAAATTAGTAATAGATCTGAGATAAATTATTAAAGTGTCTGTTTCTCTAGTCTTTTAGAATGAGATACTACAGCACCCACACTGAAATAAGAAGCATATTAAGGTTGAGTTTTCACATCCAGATCGGTGTTATGCCTTGTCAGCTGAACACCTAACAATTTTAGCTATTGGAATTTCCCAAAGAGGACTATAAAAAGGGGAGCCACTAAGATTTGTGTTTGAAATCATGAAGTATTCAGGCTGTTAGAAGCATGCCTCTACAAAGGAAAATGCTTATACGTTAAACTCTGATAGTGCTAACTTGGCCACTTCTCTAGTCTATGGAATAAACAACTGAAATATATATTTGTGAAATACAGTCTTCTAAACCGTTTGTGACAGCTCAACTACTCTTAACTCCAAGCCGTGTGAAGTTGTGGGAGAGTTCTCTATTTCTTTGCAATTATCTTCTACAAATGGCAAATGTACAGCTGCATAAAATATTGTAATGAAAGATTTAGCATTTTGGCTCTAAGTTAATTTTTTCAACCAAAACTAAGAAAATGTCACTGCCATACAGTAGTTTCTACCCTTCACTGACTTTGTTAATCAGTTATTTTCTTGGCTTTGTAATAAATAAGTTAAGGAACAGCTCAAAAAACTTTCTGCAACTTAATATGTTAATAATACTTAAGCAGCGAAAGGCAGAATATGAAATGCACTTTTACAATGCCTCAGATGCCAGCATTTTAACAATCTCCAGAGAAATTCTGCTGCGGTGTCTTGAAAGGGCAAAAAGGGTGTCACGCTTCCCCATGCACAACCAGTGTTATAATGTTTTAAGAATCCTTTTTAATGACTGTGTTCTGGACACAGGGACAGTAGACTTTTTTCTCTGTGGATCTAATGTTTTATATTTACAGATTAAGATTTATATAAGTTTTCAACAAGAGTTCGTTGGACAAATCTTGTGTTGCACATGCATTCTGTATACAGTGTTTGTCAAATTTCTGTACACAGTTTGGATAACAACATACAGTAAGGTCCATAAATATTTGGTTCTGTACGTTACAACAATGAATTTTAAATGAAACAACTCAGATGCAGTTGAACTGCAGACTTCCAGCTTTAATTCAGTGGGTTGAACAAAAAGATTGCATAAAAATTTGAGGAACTACTATTAAAAAAAAAAAAATTTGAGGAACTAAAGCCTTTTTTCTAACACAATTACTTCATTTCAGGGGCTCAAAAGTAATTGGACAAAAGTACAAAGTTTAGTCTTTAACAAGTGAAATGCATGCTCAATTGGGTTCAGATCCGGTGACTGACTTGACCATTCAAGAATATTCAACTTCTTTGCTTTATTAAACTATAATTCATTGTGGTAATGTACAGAACCAAAATTAGAGAAAAAAGTTTTCTGTCCAAATATTTATGGATCTAACTGTAGGTAATACAAGCCATGAGCAAAATCAAACCTGCCCTATTGACATCTGGATCATTTTTGGCTACAGATCAGTCAAATAGGCTCCATACATGGGCAGATAAGCCACCTAATTGGTCTGAAGGGCCCAAATCTATCTATATAATTCCATCAAAGATAGCACCCATAGCACATCAGCAGGTTCAAATAATATAGTAGAAAAAGTTTATTCCTCCATAGTTACATCTATGTCAAGCCTTTCGATCTACAGGGGTCGTCAACAGGATTTATATATATATATATATATATATATATATATATATATATATATATATATATATATATATATATATATTCATATATATATATATATATATATATATATATATATATATATAATAAAAATATACATAAGAATGTACAGGTGCGCTGACTTATAGCTGGATACAATATATGTTAACAGTTGCTGTTCGTTCTCAGTTAAGGGCATGGACACACGCTGCAATTCTGGGAGGTAAGTCGCCCGGCGACAAATCTCCTCTTCTTCGGAGTGACTAATCACCCCAAACTGCCTCCCCTGACTTCCTGCAGGCTACAATATCCCGACGGGATAGCACTTGGAGCAATCCCTTTTCCATGAGGAAACTTCGGGCGACTTCGGGAAACGAAGTTCTCCGAGTGCCATCCCACCTCCGATTTACATTCTAGCCAGCGGGGAGGCAGTTCAGGGGGATAAGTCGCCCCAAAGAAGAGGAGATTGTTCGCTGGGCAACTAGTCACATAACTGGGGGCAGCTGGGAAACTGAAAATATGTCTAGCCCCGTGTCAGATTTCAAAATTAAATTTAAATGAATCTGTTTGAGAAACGGATTTCAGTGCAGAATTCTGCTGGAGCAGCACTATTAACTGATGCGTTTTGAGAAAAAAAAAAAAACACTTTTCCCATGACAGCATCCCTTTAAATTCACTGAACCCACCTGATCCATTGCCTGCAATGTATTGCCTTTGTTATGTAAATTATAACTGCCTGGCACACAATGTCAGGGTTGTAGCAAAATAAATGTGAAAATGCTAATAAATAACATTCCCAATATGCTCATGTTACAGCTCTGCATGTGGCATCACAGCTCCTTGGGGAATATCAAATCAAAAGATCAACTTTAAACTAAATAAAGCACAGCAATATAGACAACAAACAAGATTACACCGGCTCGCAGTAAATTTGACTTGATTTTACTCATATTTACCAAGTAAGCAATAAGCTGTCAGAGATGGGATGAAAACATGACAAGAGTGAGTTGCTTAAAGTGATTCTGGAAGCAGGTCTATACCTCTGTGCAAAGTATCCCATCTGTTATCAGTGTTTTCTCCCCATCAACCATATATACAGTGAATAACAAGGAATATATCTTATCCAAAAAAATCTTATGCCACAAAACTGAATTAGCAACTGGCAACCTGATGCCCTTCAGATAATGAACAATAGCTCCCAGATTCCCACTGAAAGATAAAATCTATTGGGACTGTGGGGATCTGGTAATCAAAATAGCTGGAAGACCATAAGTTGAACCATATGAGGGGGATTAATTGTACAGACTATGGGTGCCCCATAATTGAAATAAATTTTCTAAGTCATGCATAGTCTTTCCATAGTTATTAAGTGAATATGAGAATGTTGTTCACATGGACTGTATTTCTTGGGTTACTGTAGCTAGCTGAGGAAGCCCTACACATATGCAGTTATAGTCCAGGCCACTGGACATTATTCAGTGAGAATACCACAGCTTCTCTGGACTCCCAGGGGTCAGGGTATTCTTACAACATAAAGCAGAAAAGAAGGTCAATATTTTGATTGCAAAACTCCCATACTAATAGTATGATAACTACAACTGCAAAGAGGTAACACATCAATGAATCAACACTGTGTAGCTCAGATTTAAAACTGTTATTTGCCAAAAAAAAATTTGGGTTAATTCATCCTATATAGATGAATGACAATACTGCCAATATATTACAATATATGTTGAGTCGTTTTAGTTTGGCTGACCTTTAAAGTGGTTCAAAATCTTTGCTCGCTGACGTACTTGTTGTAAACATGGTAAGAAGCAGAAACAACGTGATACAATTGATCAGCACTCACCCAAACCCTTTCAGCTTTCAAAAAGACTAAAAATATAAAAAAAAAAATAAATAAAAATATATCAGATGATATACCTCCATGATCACAACCCACACAGCCACATGCTGTACCTTATGTTGGTATGTCTGTTATGTAGTGCATGTGAAGGAAATCCCATAGAAAAGTGGACTTCCTCCACTATAGATTAGGCTTTGGTACTGCCCTATCCCAGGCTAAACAAGACTACTATAGTACACGCATAAATAATAATAAATCTAAACCAAGACAGTTGTTTTTCATATTTAACACACTACTTCATTCCATTACAAATGAAACATTAACATAAAAACATACCTGCCAGGACTTTGCTGACTTCTTTAAAAGCAAAGTCAATTCTATCCACAAACAATTTTCCAACCCTTCAGATACTCTCACCCTTCCTAAATCTCCTCTTTCCCTTTTCAACTCTTTTGACCTTATAACTGAGTCTGAAGTCTCAGAAATTCTGTTCTCTCCATCAACAAATTGCTAATCTCATCCCATGCCATCACCACTACTAAAACAATGTGCTCTTGTCCTTACTCCAGCACTAACTCATATATTCAATTCCTCGCTAACTTCTATTACTTTCCCCTCGTTGTTTAAAGGGTAACTACACACATACATAATTTATGCTTTTTGAAAAGTTAACACAATTTCAAGCAACTATGCAATATACATCAATTAAAAAATATGCAGACTTTTCGGTTTGGAACAGTTCCCTAAGCCTAGCCCCTGCTCTCTCCTTCTGATCTCTCTGACTAGTTAGCTGAGCTGGCTGACTACTGTTGCTTTGTATCAGCAGCCATCTGTCCTCTGCCTGCATCCTCCAAACCCCACAATTCCCTGCACACGTGATTTCAATAAGGAACAGAACATCATAGTGCAATGCATTGTGGGTTATGTAGTTCCTGCAGTCTGTCTGTAAGCTGTGGAGAAGTTGTTACAATTTGTAACATGTGTTTTAGTCTCTCCTTCCCTGCCAGGATTTCAAATTATGCAGAAATAAAAGAACTGTTAAACAGCTGGATTTCAGCATAGAAAATGGCATTTATTCATACTTTTTGACTGGTAACTGTGATGGATATACTATGGGTTTCTGTAATATGTGGGCCTCTTTATCAAATTTTGGTTTGGAAGTCCGCTTTAAACATGCCTGTGTCAAGCCCATTCTGAAAACACTGAACCTATACTGTTTGTCTAACTACCACCCTGTCTCTCTCTTACCGCTAGCCTCTAAACTGGAACATCTTGTCTTTTCTTGTATTAGTAAGTTTCTCTGCCAAAAAACATTACTCCAGTCTCATTCTCTTGGACTTATCTTCTGCTTTTGATACTGTTGACCATTCTGTTCTAATGCAAATTCTCCATTTATTTGGTATCAGGGGTCAAGCTGCATCCTGCTTCTCTCCCTAATGTTCTGACCGCTTCCTTCGAAGTTACTTTTGCTAATAAAACCTCTCACCTGGTTCAGCTTAGTGTGGCAGTGCCCAGTGGCGTAACTAGTTGTTACTGGGCCCCATAACAAATTCAATTTAGGGCCCCAAAATATTTATAAGTTGGCCTATTTTACCAAGATATATTAAAATTGCTTATTAAATAGGGTTTCACTGGGCCCCCTACACTCCTGGGCCCCCCTGCAACCGCAGGGTCTGCTTCCTCTATAGTTACGCCCCTGGCAGTGCCTCAGGGTTCTGTACTTGGCCCTCTTTTGTTCTACTTGTACACTCTCTCTTTAGGTGACCTTATATCTTCATTTGACCTGAAATATCACCTATACGCTGACAACATCCAGATATATTTAGACACCCCTGAGGGTGGTGACACATGCTACAGTTCCGGGGAGATTAGTCCAGCCAGCTAAAATGTATATCACCGGTGGGATGTCTCTAGGAACGATTCATTTTCCAAATTTGCCCAAAGTTTCCTTGTGAGGCAACTTCGAATGACTTCAGAAAACGAAGTGAAATTCCGCCAGTTTGTGTCACATTCTAGCCGGCGTGAAGTCTTTTAGAGGCAATTAGTAGCCCGAAGAAGAGGAGATTTGTTGCTGAGCAACTAATCTCCCCGAAATCATAGCGTGTGATACCACCCTTAATTAACTACTGACATTCAGACCAAGATTGCAAACTGCCTACAAGCTATCTCCTTCTGGATGAACCAACATCATCTCAAGCTCAACCTGGCTAAAACAGAGCTCATGGTTTTCCCACTTAACCTAGCCCATCTCTTCCTTTCACTTACTATTGATGGCATGACCATTAACCCAGTTAATTTAGCACGCTGCCTAGGGGGTCACCTTTGATCCGTCTCTTTCCTTCTCTAATCGTATTAATACTACTGTCAAAACCCGGCGCTTCCTCCTCCACAATATAGCCAATATACGTCCCTTTCTTTCACACATAAGTGCCAAATTAAAATCCTTAGCATGGCTGCCTGTTAAGCATAGTCTATAGTCTATAGTATAGATTATAAAATCCTTCTGCTAACATTCAGCCCTTCACTCCTGTGCTCCTCACTGCAGTTCTTCACTTGTCCCACTGTACGTTCCTGGCTTTCTTCTCCGCTCCTGTTAACACAGTTGTCATGAAACAGAAAATTGCAAGAAGATGGCACCTGTGAACTCCCCTGGACAGAATCTGCACGGAGGGATAATTAAACACTTAGGGGCAAATTCACTAAGATTTGTAGTTGCGCCAGGCGTAACTTCGCCGCACTTCGCCACACTTCGCCAGGCGTAGTTTCGCCAGCGCTAAAATCCGAAGTTGCGCTCAGGGGTAGCGTAAGGTTGCGAAGTTGCGCTAGTGTTGATTCACTAAGCGAAGCGAAGTTACGCTAGTGATGGTTAATTTGCATACGGCGCCAAATTCAAATTTCAATGTCGGAATATGTAGCAGCACTACAAATGCCTGGGAAACCTTCAAAACATCAAATAAAATTTGTATTTTGCCCTACACATGTGCCCACTGTATAGGTAAGTTGCCATGAGTTAGGAAATGTAGGGGGGAAGGAGGGGAGCCCTAAAAAATGTTTAGATCTTTTTCAGCCTATCACCCATAATATAGAAAAAACGCCAGCGTTTTTTGGGACTTAGAAAAAATTTGAACTTTTTTTGTAGCAATCCCTATCTACTCTATTGCGCTTCGCCTGGTCTGAGGTGGCGAAGGAAGTCTAGCGTAAAAGGTAGCGTTCAGTACAATGCGCACGTTAGTGAATTTGCGTAGTTACGTCCGTTGAGCAAATTCGCCAGGCGTAAGGGTGCGAAGTAACACTAGCGAATGTACGCCAGCGTTCGTTAGTGAATTTGTGAAGTAACGAAAATGACCAACGCTAGCGAATTAACGCTAGCATTAGGTGCTTCGGCGCTTAGTGAATTTGCCCCATAGGCTGGAGGGAGTGGGGTCTATGTAGTGTAGGGGGGGTAGGGGTTTTTTAACTTTTGGGTTTGCTTCTCTTTTAAACCTTTCTATCTTGCTGCTCCTTACCTCTGGAATCCCATCTTTGAATTCCTCTGTAAGTAGTTATCTCTTAATCTCTTCAAGAATAAACCTTTTTGGAGCACTAGAACATTAGTGTAATCCTGGTCCTATTGGACAATGCCTTTACCTTGTGCACTTTTTCCCTTCCAATGTGTGCCTGTGTGTTAGCCATCCACCCACTTAGATTTTAAGCTCTATGGGGCAAGGACCTCCTTCCTATTGTCTCTTACCACATAGCACTTAAGATTGATTTAATGATATAAGCTCTGTGTACTGTGCATATTTATTGTATATATTATGTGATTTGTCCTCCCTGTGTGTATTTTTTTATATATGTTGTATTGCATTTGTATGCATTGTATAGCGATGTGGCTCCTTAAAGGAGAAGGAAAGTCCTTTAATACATGGGGGTGCCAAAAGTTAGGCACCCCCAAGTGATCGCATTTACTTACCGTATATACTCGAGTATAAGACGAGTTTTTCAGCATCCAAAATGTGCTGAAAAAGTCTACCTCGGCTTATACTCGAGTCAGTGGGCAGTAGCAGAGATTGCAGTCACTTTTAATCAATCCTATACCACAGTTCGCTTGGGGAGAGACTGCAATATCACACAGCGCCCTCTGTTGGTTATATGAAAGAATAACAGTGCGCCCTCTGTTGGTTATATGAAAGAATAACAGTGCGCCCTCTGTTGGTTATATGAAAGAATAACAGTGCGCCCTCTGTTGGTTATATGAAAGAATAACAGTGACTGCAATATCACACAGCGCCATCTGTTGGTTATATAAAAGATTAACAGTGACTGCAATATCACACAGCGCCATCTGTTGGTTATATGAAAGAATAACAGTGACTGCAATATCACACAGCACCCTCTGCACATGGTAGTGGGACAGTGTGACGATACACACAGTAATCCGTTTGGCAATTCTCTGTCACCATCAACTTTGCAAAGAAGTACGGTTCATCGCTGGGCGGGGGTCGCTTTGGCGGAATGTGTGCTGCTGGGAGACAGGGCTGTAGTTGTGTCTAGGCTTATACTCGAGTCAATCAGTTTTCCCAGTTTTCATAGGTAAAATTAGGTACCTCGGCTTATACTCGGGTTGGCTTATACTCGAGTATATACGGTACCTGAAACCCCAGGTCGGTGCTCCTATCAGGAGTAAACTGCACCGGCCTGAGATTCTGCCAACGAGCTCCTTTAACAGCACTTTACAAACTTTACAAATAAAGTCAAGTATACATTATTGTAGGGACATACTTAAAGGAAGTGAAGCGTTGGCATAGAGTAAATAATTAGCGACAAATAACATGTAATAGGTGAACATGTAGGACAGTTGGGTGAGAAAAAAGGCATGACAAGATTAAGGTACAGGTTCAGCAGAAAGGTTTTTTTGACGCTGAAAATTCATTTTTGCCTACATAAAACATGCTTTTTGTATAAAAACAAATATTTTACAGACATAAATATTAAACTTCCAAGTAAAATAAAGAAATAATATGAAAGACCTTGCTCAAAAAAAGATATGATTCACAGATGGATTTGTTCTTGATGCAAAATGTATTAAAAATGTAAAAGCAAATCTTTTAAATGTGCATTGTTATTTATCCGCTAGGGACAACAAACTGCCATTTTATACATAGCTCTTTTATTTGAGGCACAAGCATTGCCTTGATTGGGTTACTAACAAAATGAAAGACAAACACAAACAATTAATTACTCTTGGTTGTTGGTGTTCCATTATGCAGACATAACCTTGATTAAAAAATGCTACATTTCTTGAAGGGGCATTTATCAACGTCATTAATCTACAAACGCAGGGCAGAGGTATATAATTGCCAGGATTAAGCACTGAAATATTTTCATGGCAAGTAATACATTTCCTCTCTCTGATAAGTCTTTTGATTTCCTTGTCACGATCCTCAAATTATTTACAGAATTCATTAGTTGCTAAAAGTTAGCCTATTCATCTTAACATTGCTGCAAAAGATTTAACCTTTAAAAATACTCCATTTTTTTTTCTTGAACGCCCATACCAAAACATTAATCAATAGATAGGTTATTATGCACCATTTGAAATATGATTGACTAGATCAGTCATGTCTAACCTGCAGCCTTTTCAGCCTCCAAATGCAATGCCTAAATATTAGCTTGTGAAAAGTATACTAACCAAAATACAGGTATGCCTGTCCTGAGCAGGAAATGGTATGGACAACATAATCCTCAATAAATTAGAGGAGTGATTACAATGCAATTAATTGATGTTTAATAGATGGACAGTTGCAAGTTTGGCCTCTTGGCATCCGTAAAGAATAAACTTGGCCACTCACAACATAAATCAAAATGATCTGTAAACATCAATATGTTCAGCGTACAAGATGCATACAAGATGCATATAAGATGTATTGCACACATTACAAATTATGGCATATATTATTATGCTATACATTGCCCGGTAGTACTAGATCTTATTCACTGCAAGAGTTGAGTAGTATACACTGCAAATCTTTATAACAAATAACAGTCACATAATCCACCCTCCAGAATCTCTTTTGGAAATACACATCTGATCCAAAGTCAATGGGGAGGTTTTTTTCAAACCGTGTGATATTGCTTGTTACTATACATTACAGTCGACTGGAGTTTTTTCTCATCAAAACATGGCAAAATATTTCACTCGTCCCTAATCACCGCAGTTCAGATGTGCAGAAAGAATAGATTGCACACATCACTAGAACGTGGAATCCTGGAAATGACGCTAGTGCACATCAGAGATAGCGCAAGGCGGACTTCAAAAATATTCAGTGCATATGTGTCTGATTTACAACGAAGCATACATACAGCTCTATTCATTTTGGAAAATCAGATGCAAGTGTGGTAGGCACAGTGCAACTGCATCAAGAGCATTGCCCCTGTAAACTGCAGAGTTGTGCGAAATCTTTTGGCAAGTTTCACCATGAAAATGGCTCCCATAGACCCCAATGGGTGAAAAAAATTGTCGCCCACTGACAATGCATTTCGGCTAATTTTTGCCATTTCGCAAACTTTCGATGAAGTGAAACAGGTCAGATTTGCCCATCACTAATTGTGTGGCTTTTAATCAAGTGTTTTTGGGTGATATGCAAAACAAAGTGTGAGACACTTGATTTTAAAACAGAATGAAAACCATAGTCCATATGGGGGGGGGTTACTTATGGTCTAATTCCAAAGAGTGGTTCCCTTTCCAGACATCAAAAGGATTATTAAGACCCATTAAGCTTCAGGTCTGTTGGTAGTCTTCTGAAAACAAGACATGGCCATTCCTAGGGGACTGAGAACAACAAACATTTTAGTGGGAACAGATGGTGTATGCCATGTTATTCACTTTTCTTGAGCTTTCCCCATTAATAATAAGCTACACAAGCTATTTTTACATCACATGTGATTTGATAGAAAGTGGCACACTGTCAAAATGCTCTCTGTGGAGTCATGAGTGAGCAACTACATGGATGATTGGGTGATGTGACAGTTCAGCAGAAACCTGTCTGCAGCTCCATTCAGTTTTACTGCAGTAAACTGTTGAGTGACCAATTACAGTGTACAGTACATATAGGAGAATGATGCGTGACGCCACATATCATGTGATTTTCAAAGGGACATATGACAAACTGCAGTAGCCATACACCATGATACTAACATGTGAAGCTTTGTAAAATTCTCACACTTGTGCATTCACATTAGAAGCATAGAACCAATTATCTGAAACAACTGGGACCCAGTGCGTTCAGGATATGGAAGTCTTTACATAAGTTGGACTATAATACCTTAAACCACCTAGAAAACAACTGAACATAACAAATAAGAAAATGGGATTGCTTTGCCATCCACATGGATTTATTACAGTCTAGAACAAGGTGTGGTTTGGATTTTATAGAAAATCTCCCCATATTTCTGAGCTTACTGGTAAATGAGTTTTCAGATATTGTAGAATTCACACCTGTTTTTAGATAATACCTGAAAACCCCATGTAGTACAAAATTCAAGTAATACAGAATTTGACAAAGGCTGCAAGGGCCTGACCATAAGGCTTTTAAAACTAAAGACATCAAAAATGCCATATGTGTGTGTGTGTGTATTTGTATGTATAAGATAAATAGCAGTCTATATTATGTACTGTACCAGATTTCTACTGCAACTCTACAAACACTAATCAAGTTACCCATCTCATCACCACGTTCCCTCTCTGTTTATGGTTATGATGTAAAAAATAAGAGCTTGGGGCATGAAACTGAGCTTTGACAATGAAAAATTGTTTATACACAGGGCACAGCCTTACACAGCATTATCTCATTATTTTCTGTGAATTATGCTTCTCAAAGAAAGGTTACAAATGACACCCAGATAAAAGAGTACTGGTTTTCATCCAAACCAAATTAACACAGGCACATGAAAAATATATAAAGGTATAGGATCCATTATCTGGAAAGCAGATGTACTTTGAAGACAAGTGTACAACTATTTTATGATGGGGTTTTCACCACCCAGCATAGCAGCATACTTTATCGCAGTAAGCATGAAATTGGCCATGAGAAAAACATGATTCACAATTCGATTGGAAGTACTAAGAATTTTCGATGCACAAAAAACAGTGCTTTTCTATTCACTGCTAAGGTCTCACATTGAAAAGCAACGGATGTATGGTAACCTTCAATTTATTTTTATTCCGGTTTATTTTCTCCATAGATTAACTGTTTTTACTCATTGAATGCATAAGAGCTAATGCAATAGGGCTGTTCTTTTGCTGTGACAGAGGATGGTCACAAAGAGTATCAAGTCTCATTCACCACTTCAGAAGTACAAACTCTATTATGCTAAATGATGTCTTCTGAAGATTTATTAGGAACCGGCTTAAATAGATTACCTATAAACAAAAGGGCTCCACTGCACATAAACAACAGCACAAAAGGTTGAATGATATATACAAAAATACGTGAAATACCCAATGCAGTTGAGTGGAGTATTAATGTTTAAAGGCTTGCAAGGAATTATACATCCAGATTTGAACTGTAAGGTGATGGGCAGAGGAAATTACAAATGTAGGAACTTGTTTATGAGTAAACACTATGGAATCAAACACTATGGAATCCAAATGGATATTTTATTATGTAATCTGGTGAAACAAAATTGCACTGTGATACACAACGCAGAGATTTGTTGCATAGCAAGACATTCAAACAGCCTCAACTACTTCTCATTGAAAAATATTAAATCTATGGGGCTTTTAGCATGTTCTGCCCACTGACCAAGGGCAAGGCAGTGTTTGCGGAACTCCATTATTTATGTAAGTAGGGTGAGCCAATCCTATCACCCCTCAGCTGGGGGACGTATTCCAAGAACTGCTTAAGAGGGTCAATTTGTGCACCACTAATCTAAATCGTTGCTTGGACCATGTTGCTTTGCTATATCTGTTATTAGTGACTCTTCCTTGCTGCAACTACTTGAGTGTAGGACACCCCAATGCTTAGCGCCCAGAGATGTCTCCAAGATTTGCACCCCAATAATTACATACAATGCTTCACGGAGGTTATGATTTCTTCTGCGTACACGATTCCAGCAAAAGCAAAACTACAGCAGTGTCTTTGATCTGTCCATTTATGTTAATGTGACTGATTGCTTTGCATTCTGTGCTTCTGAAGATTTTTTTCTAGCAATGGGGGAAAACACCTTATATCTTAGGGGAAAAATAATTTTGAAAAAAAAAGCTGGCTCTTACTAATGACAAGCAGTGAATAGATGCCAGGTACACGCTACAAAGTCAATTGTGCATAAAAATGTAATTGTAGACAAAGGAAAGGTATGACGTGAGTGATTTATACATGGGGGAGAGAGAAAGCTCACTCGCATTAGTAATCCATGCTCATTTTTGTACGACACAATTATATATGATGTTCAATGTATACTCAATAAGAACAAAATGGTCCATGCTTGCCCTGTATTTATTTCATCCCTGGAGAACAAACCTCCCTTCGGAAGAGGGATGGGCAACCTGCACAACCTCAGATGTTTTTACGCTACAACTCCCAGCGCCACATGACAGACTGCAGCTGGGAGTTGTAAGGACACCTGGAGGCTGCAGGTTGTCTGTCTAGTCCAAACACAGCTGGGGGAAGCTTTCTGAGCTTCTCTCATTTTACTCTTGGGTGTCAAAGAATTTCCCAATACATATTAATTGTCACAGGAAAAAGGGGAAAATCTTAAAATCACTAAATATTTCAGTTTGTAAATACCCTGAGCTAAAAGCAGGTCTCTGTCAGAAAATGGATACACTGTATATTTCTGAAGCCATCCAACTGCCTGTCCTACCCTTCCAGACTGTATGGCACTTTGCATTTCAATCATGCAACAAATGGCCCTTGTAATCACATTAACTCTTTACTTTTCTATTAGTATGCAACGCTGCACATGCTACCACTTTTCCTTTTTTTTTCTAATAACATTAACAAGCATTAGGAATGTGAAGAGACAAGGCTCACCAATGCACAAGCCTTGGCACTGAGGAACATCTATTCAATTTGTATTTCATTAGCATTTGCTACTTCACAGAGATCCCCTTAATTTTGTTACAGATTGCTTTATCCTTTACATTCACAATAAAAGCACACACGGGAGAGTTCAAATGAATCCACATGGGGGCAACAATTGCTGAAGGCATCAATGTGACATCTCCTAATACACGTCGGTGCCTCAGCTGTGTGTACCTTTTCTCCAAAGCGCAGGCAACATGTCACACCATACACAAACCTCCACACAATCAGAGAATTTTCCATTCACAACAGCATCCCCAACAACAACCACAGGAAATTATAACACTGTTAATCGGTTCTCCATATAAGATAGCAATATATGTGTATAAGATATATGTTGAAAGCCCAACCCATGTACATTTATGGGAAATAACCCAACCCAAACCTGTTGCATATGCATAGGTGCATATGGAACAATCTGTGATCCAATTCAATATATATATATATATATATATATATATATATATATATATATATATATATATATATATATATATATATATATATACATACAGTATATATCAGCCATCAGTCTAAAATAAACTGCTGTGCATTCCAATCTCCATTTACAAAAAAACATTACATCACAAGCAATTTGCATGAATAGAGAACTTTAGGGCATTTATTTGTCCCCCCTGCTCACAGATCAAACTTACCCTTTGTAGCAATAATAATGAGAAGGCAGCAGTACATGTAGTGATAGTTAGAGTAGCCATTGTAGTGGTGGTAGCTGCATAAAAGTCCTGGATACCTCCTTCTTCCAGCCATGATGAGCATGTGCTACTATAGCCCCAGTGCTAGGAGAACGGGTCACGAATACAGCCAAATATCCTCTAGATAATTTTAGTCCAGCCTCAATCCTTTGCCTTCTGCTGTTTCATGGACTGATAAAAGAAGCAGGGTAAAAGTTGTAAATACGGGACAGCTCAGCTCATAATGCAGCTACTACTTTACGCGTCCAACGCAAAATAATATGGGCTCCGCGTGGGCTTGATAAGAAATAGGCTGTAATCTAATTGGTGTTAAGCGAATCCCCCGAAGGTTCCTGTTGAGGCTGCATGACAGCAGCAGCTGAAGGCAGTAGCAGAGGCTACAAAAGGCAATAAAAGCCAAAGCAGAGGCAGGCTGCGCTGCTCCTCATACACATGTATAGCTCCAGGGAGTCCTTACAGAAGGAGAATGTTATGTATCCATACAATGCTAGGAATATTTGCCAGATAAAAGTTTTGTTACAGATAATATCGCTTTTTATATGGCTCCGTATAGAGCCCCCAAGGAGAGTGTATGCAGGCTAGTGTGAATAACAGAGAGGAGCTTAGTTCCCAGAGCACGTCTTCTGTAACGTCCGCGGTGCAACCAAAAAAACACCCAGAATGGCTTCTCCGCCTGGATACGAATCCAAACACCAGGGTCCCGATCAGTCAGACGCACGCATCACTAGCATCCCCACAGGGAGTTGGAGTCGCACATAAAAACTTTGGCTGCTAAAAGCGGAGAGTGGAGAATCGCTGCCAGCTGGGCGCTCAAACTGGGCTGCAAGAATCGCCTTAGCACTTAGTCAGGTGACAGTTGTGCCCAAAGACGTCTTGGTGCGCACAGGCAGCCTGTTGGACTTGTTCAGGGGAATAAAGGAGAGGGGGAGCCGAAGCGTTGTCCTTGACCGAGAGATGCTGATTCTGTCTGCTCAATGACTTGGACTCGGGCTTGCAGTCAGTCAAGCAGCCTGGCTCACGTGGGCTGCAAAGGAAAGGAGAGGGAGGGAGTCGGGGGCGCGCGTGCCTTGCTTGGGGATCTTTCTGCGCTCTAGGCGCCTCTGTTTTCCATGATCCTATGAGGCTGCAGCAGGTGGTCGCAAGGTATTGAGCCCCCTGGTCCGACGACTATTCGGTTTCAAGCGCCACAGCGTGTAAGAGCAAGTGAAGCAGCTGGAGCCAGATGCAGCAGCACGTATTAGCCTGAAGTTGTGTGCTGTCCGCCTACTGCAGAAGGCTTAGATGAGCTTCTGGCACTAGCAGCAACCCTTTGTCTGTCTCATAACAGTCTGGCTACCCCATCAACCAAGGGCTTTTCTCCTTAACCCACGAGGGGGTGGGGCGGGTTCTACCTGCATCCCTGCAACTTCTCTCCATCTACATCCAACATAGAGAATCTGCCCAGAATTTGGGTTGATGGGCAGATGAAAGAGGCAGGGTTCTGGCAAATGCCAGAGGGGCTGCTATAAGGTGCAATAGAAAGTCAGTATTTAGTGGGCTGGTGGGGGCTGTTTGGGCCTCTATGTGGGCTGATTGGGCCTCTGTGTACTTGCCATGGCCTATTTTAATTCTCAGTCCAAACCTGGTGGTGTTGGTATGATCTGGTCTGTAGCCAGCACTATATTTTACCCTGTGAGGAGTAGCAGTAGCACCAAGACCATTCTCAAGGGATGTTGCAAAGGTGCTGTGAGAAGTTCCTTTGCAGGAAGAGAACATTGGGATAGTCCTGTAATAAGTAAAATATATATTTAGTAAACTATATTGCTAGGGATCAGGGTATGCATCTTTGTTTGACTTTAAAGTTGTTAATAAATATAATTGCAATTATAAGCATTTGGATCCCTCCTCTAATTTGCCTTACTGCATTTGCAGCATTGTAGTATGTCAACCTCCAAACATCCAAAGGTCACAATCGTCAGTATCTAGGTCAACTCTTATCACAAAGGTTACATTAATCTGATTGGCTATAAAATACAGTCATTATGAGGTTGTATTACAGTACATTAGAAAGTTATATTTTCTTTAATTATAATAAAAAGAAAACCATTTTTGGGTAGACATCCCCTTTAACAATATCTGGAGAGCTGACCTTATGCATAGTTTTAACTGAGGATTTCACACACTTCATAGTGGAATAGAGATCTACAGATAGACCGGCAACCACAAACACACAATTAAAATGTTTACCTGCACCTTTAGACCCAGTACCCGACCTAACCTGCAAAGGCTTTATCCACAAACCAACCACCTGCCTGCTGGACACTATAAAACCAAAAGTGACATCATCATGCAGTGGAATTGACATCATACACTGAAGTGATGTTATCCATGCAAAGGGGACTCTGTGAGTACTCCTGAAATGTTCAGCAGCTAAGTGAAAGGTCTGCATGAGTCCCATGACATTCGTGGATAAAATGTCTATTTTATAAATAATTATTATATATTATTATTAATTATAGAATTATTTAACCAAGGTGGCATCTCAAAATAGAATACTAGTTGCTTCTAAAGAAAAAAATTGGCAATTTGGACATAAATAAAAATCTGACTCTCCCAGTAACTCTGTCGGCTGCCGATAATATCTCTGCATGTATTGCCGATCTGACGATTTTCAGTGGGAGTCTATCACCAGCTTTGGAAAAGTGGAACGATTTGAACAACTGGATCTTTACAACTATGGTCAGCTTAAGGGGGGGTAACTTGCAGCACTGGCAAATGGTGGCAAACATAGGGGAGGAAAAGAGGTTTGCAGAGTAACCTCCGGCAGAAGCCTGTGTAGTGGGGGGGTAGGGTGGGGTGGAGAAGGGGCAGTGGAGGCTAATGAGGGAGGCTAGTGAGGGAGATAGGTCTGTGACAATCAAAAGGGGGACGGAAGGGCAGGGGGGCTGGTCCACAGCTGGTCCAAACCAACAGATTTGCCATTTTGGGTGAAGCTGCTGGAAGGATAGCTATAAACTGACATGAAGCAGGCTGACTGTTGAAGCTCCCTGGGAGGCAATGTCTCTGATATGGATGGAGGGGGGAGTGCAAGGAAGGAAAGGCAAGTATTAGTTTAAGGGGATTCAACTATTAGAAAGGTGGCTAGGGTAATCTATTGAAGGACCTTTCATGCCAAATGGTCTGCTGCTACCCTGTTGCTAGGGCTCGGCAGGTGTTGGAACGAGTGTACAGATTATTGGGTGGGGCTGGGGGAGACCCAGTGGTCTTGGTACACATAGGTACCAACAACAAAGTTAGAGGAGGTGGTGAATAGAAAAGGCAGCTAGTTTGGGGAAAGTAATGATAATGTGGGATTTTTTCACCCAGATATTGACTAGAGCAACAGTACTGCCAGGTTAGTTAATGGGAACAAGTTTATAAACTTGTTGCATGACAATTTTATGGCACAGGTTGTTGAGGAGCCAACCAGAAAAAATGCTATTCTGGATCTAGTGATCTCTAATGGCCAAGAACGTATAACAAATGTACAAGTGATTGAACCCTTGGGCAATTGTGACCCTAATGTGATCTTATTTAATGTCTGGTGCAAAGAAACTAATATACACTGGGGCAATAAAAACCCTGAATTTCAGAAAAGCTCATTTTAGCACCTTAAGGGCTCTGTATAGGGTCCACTTTTATTTAACTTGTTCATTAATGATTAGGGGAGGGGAATGTATGTAATGCATTAGTGTTTGCAGATGACACAAAACTATGCATCCCAATTAATTCCATCCACAATATGACATCCTTACAGAAGAATCTTGACAAACTGGCAATCTGGGAGTCTATGTGGCAAATGCGATTCAATGTTGATAAATGTAAAGTCATGCACCTGGGATGTAAAAATATGCAAGCCACTTATACCCTTAATGGGACTGAACTAGGCAAATCCATAATGTAAAAGGACATTGGAGTCTTTGTAGATAATAAACTTGGCTGTAGCAGCATCAAAGGTGAACAAGGTCCTGAACTGTATTAAAAGGGGCATAGATTCGTGGGAGGAGGTGGTTATTCTTCCACTTTACACAGCGCTGGTAAGGCCCCATCTAGAATATTCCTTACAATTTTGATTTCCAGTGCTCAAACACAACATTATTGAATTATAATATGCTTTAATTATGTTTGTAGCATAAATGTTTGTATCCTGATGAAGGGAGGGTTAATCCCCCCTGAAACGTTGATGCACAGGTGGTCACAATAAAAGGGGTAACCTGCAACTTATATAATGTTTGTGCGATTCTCTTAATATTCTCTAAGATCTGATCGTCTAGAGTGATCTGCACCATCGAGGCAGGAATACCATAGAAGGTGAGAGGTGCGGCTTTATCTACATACAGAACTAAGTGTGTTTTGCCCTCTGCCTCCTTTAAGCAACATTGCCGGAACTAGGGGTAGGCAGAAGAGGCAGCTGCTCAGGGCGCAAAGATTGGGGGTGCTGGGCAGGTACCTCTAATGCCTACCCCTAGACCGGACTCACTTTTCACTAGGCTTTTGTGACCATCGACCCACTCATGCATGCCTGAATGACACTACTGTGCATGTGTGCTTAAACGGGGGAAGGGGGCGAGTTGGTCAGCTTGGCTGCCTAGGGCGCCTGGCCGGCCTGGCCCGCTTCTGATCAGCAACTAGGCTGACCTGATAAGGAACTGAAGCCTGCCTTTGCTTTTGTGACTGCATGTGATTGGCTTTTGGCTTTGGTTGGCTATTCCCCTCCTACTATCCTTCTGACAGGGACTGCTAGGACATGCCCAATCCTAAATTGAAAATGTAGTAAATCTAAAGGGAGCTAAAATAATGGGATGATTATAATTTTTGAGCCCAGAGTGAAACCAGCACAATATATTATTCATTAGTGCCTAAAAGATTAGGAGGATTATTACTTATCCTAAATGTCTCCCTTTTTTAAATTAAAGCCGAATGTGCTTCAAATGTAAAAAGTGAAAGTGCAAACACAAACACAGTGCAGCAACCAAAAGACTGCCAGGAAGCAGATTAAAGGCATATAAGTGGTTGGGGAAAACAAAAAACCCTCTGACAAGGCCAATTTTAAATGTACTCTTGAGGGGGGGGATTCAGGGCGAGAAAGAGCCAAATGGCTGCACATCTTCCTCCTACATCAGGACATAGCCTGGAGGTTTATAAGTGCTAAAAAAAAAAAAAAAAAGTGCAGGGTTAAATTTTTTAAATATAAGCTTTATCCCACAGAAAGCTGCACACCTGTAAATGGAATACTAATGGGGTTTTAATATGCACACTTAAGGAAAAAATTAACTACTACATGGAAATACTGCATGACCTCAGTCATTAACATTTTAAAAAACTTTAACCTCCATACTGCTGCTTTTTACATCCAAAACATCCTGACCTGTGATACTGCAATTTCATCTAGATATCATTTGTTTTTGTTTTTTTATTGGCCTTTCCTCATTTTGGGGGAGAAATTGTAGATGAATGGTAAGATCAGTGGGTGGGGTCTTAGCACAAGCAACAATTTCTGTTCACTACAATGCAAGTATTTATCCAGATACAAGATAGGTGGAGAGGAAGGAAATTCTCTGCAGAAGCCTGACATTTCCTCCCAGGAGCTTGAAGGGTATTGGGGTGATCCCTGCTGGATTTGACTTTTCCTTCTGGAAACTGTGGGGTGGAGGCCTAAACCATAAGGACAAGACTGCCGTGCAGATAATGGTCTTTTAGGGAGGAACTAGTTGAACAAGTGTCATTTTCCACAGCTTGTGTTTGTAGGGAGGGGCACAGGAATATGTTTGTAGGCAGCCTCTCAGCAAGGTCCAATGCATTTACTACCATGGTAACTTTGTGATTTATTTATAATTACTAGGTGATTTTTTCTCTGGCTAAGTGCAATATTTCTATGCAGTAATTATAGATGCATTGTGGCATCTGTATATATATATATATATATATATATATATATATATATATATATATATATATATATATATATATATATACCCTGTACAGTAATACTATAATGCAACAAGGAATTATATTCCAGTGCTCTAAAATTGTCTGTTGTGTTGCAGATTTTCTGTGCAGAGTGGGCTTGGATCTAAGGAATAGCTGATGCGATGGCTTGTTATTCATCACTCAGCAAAGCTATTTAAGAAGGATCAATGCTAAATTACATTTGAAAATTCATATGAGCAAATTCATTCCACTTCCATCATTCATTTTCATTACAGTGAAAATGTAAATGGTCTCAAACCGTTTCTCGGTTTTCATCATTAACAAGTGAGAGTAAAGCTTCAGCTCCTAATACGCTGGTTGTGCTTGAGTTTCAGTGGAATGTGGAAATCTACTCTCTAATTGGTTTCGTTGAGATCCTCTGGAGGGAGATAGCACCAACATCTTAGAATATTCCATTACTGGATGTGTTATCACTAAATCGTTATTGAAAATCTGTTGCTCTTGAGGCTCCTTTGGTGACAGCTAACGCCTGATATCCTGAGCCAGTTAGATATTTGGCACACAGTCTTGTACTCAGCTGCAAGCAGACCATTTTTTTCATAGGGACTGTATATATAGACATAGTTGCCAGGTTGGCATAAGGTGGTTTAATCAGTCAAATTCTGAGCATTTATGTCCACCTTTAGTCTAATGGATTATTGATCGCTCTCACCACACTGCTGAACTGCATCTATTTCTTGGCATCAGGAATAGCCATATCATAAATGGCTTTAATTCACCTGGTTTACAAACAGAAGGAGAGATCTTCTTCTAGACATTTGGCCTGGATGGTTTACCCATTCCTGACATTAAAATACATAATTATCACACTTTTATCATTAAAATATATGTGTTTTGTGATGTAAAATCAGTCAAATCAAGTTTGCTATGTCTGCCTAATATATATTTACTTCACTGCTGTATCTACCGTATAGGCATTCAAGGGCTCATGCTCAAGGCAGCAGCTTATGGAGTGGTCCTTGGGTGCCTATATGGTATGGAAAAAACTCACCATTCCACATCTGGATACTTGCTGCTAAATCTGCCAGCTGGGCTGAGGGGCTGGTACCATGTTCACCACTTAGATTGTAGGCTCTACTGGACAGGGACCTCCTTCTTTAGAACTTGATCTTTAATGGAACTATATTATTTTTTGTATTTATTATTGCAATGACAACTGTTTCTTCTATCAAATTACTGCCCAGCTGTACAGCTACAAATATACTTACAAATACAATGAATGCAATTCAGCAGGACCAGGCACATGCGGCAATTGTCAGGAAAGCAGGTGGGATAAAGTCTGTTGTCTAGGGCAGCACAGACCTTAAATACATCTCTAAACCCCCTGTATTTATTATACTTATTGTGCCCAGTTAATGGTGTAGATTCTCTAAAATATTGATGCTCTCTGTAATCCTGTTGCTGCTGTAGCTGAAGGCAATACGAAGAGGTTATAGACCTAGCAAAAGGAGTCAGGTTACATATAAAAAAAAGGTAAATGGCAAGAAGAAATGACAATTTTTGACAAAGACAAGACATTAGGGGTTACTTTCAAAAGTCCAAGAAACAAAATCTAGAGCACAAAGAGGCAGCCATTTGTGTTCCCTTGCCAAATTGCCTTCCCCAATCTGCCCTTCATAAATACAGCCAGCAAACAAGCGGATCTCTCCCCAATATGCCCATCTTGAAGTAGGTGATATCGGACTGATCCGATCATGGCGCAGTGATTGGATCATAATGAAGGGTTGGGGGTCGGATCGCAGGACCGCTTCAACGAACAGATGCGGCTGTGATACGACGGGATTTTTAGTCCTGTCTGGTTGACATCTGCACGATTTTCGGCCAGATATCGATCGGGGAAGCCCATCGGAGGGCCGAGATCTGTCTGCAACTTTTATGGGCCCGTGTATGGCCAGATTTATACACTGCAGCCAGTACTGTATTTAGGTGGGAGGCTCAGGTATTTGCAGGCCAATCACGCTTGCAGGGCGTGATGCAAAAATGCAAAATACATGGTGGTTTCTGCCAGTTTTCTGCACATTGCACCATGCCCTGCACACAGTAAACAACCCCCTTAAAGTGGTTGTTCACTTTCCAAACACTTTTTCCAGTTCAGATGTTTTCAGATTGTTCACCATAAAAAATATTTTTTTCAAACACTTTTCATCTTTTCTTTTTTTACCATTATCCCAAAATTTAAGTTCATGTTTCTTTGGTTTCAGTCTGGCAGCTCAGTGATCCAGGAACATTCTGAACTGGTTCAATTTGCTACATTTAGTTGATACATTTCTCAGCAGTATCTGTGGAATATTAGCAACTATTGTATCAAGTCTAACAGCAGCCTGCCTTTAAAGGGCACCTGTTGGGTAAAAATGTTACCCCCAACCAAAGGTGCGGGCTAATAGAGCCCCCATTCCGAATAGGGGATAACAGTAGTTTTTTTTAAAAAAAAAATGCCCTAGGCTACCCGCACCGGGAGGGAGCTCCCGGTGCGAGCAACCATGTCCGGTCACTCACATGCAAGTGACCAGACATGGCTGCTTTTTTTTCCAAACAGTTGCCCCATGTCTCAAATTTTACACTTCAGTTTAAGAAAAACAGTCACAAATAGAAAATAGAAAGTAATTGGAAAAAAGTCTTTATTTTTGGTGAACAACCTAAAACCAACTGAACTGAAAAAATTGTTTGACGGTGAACAACTGCTTTAAAGGGGAGCTGTATCAACACAAAACTTTAATTTTAAATTTTTCAGACGACAATTATAGAGTGAAATGTATCATCTGTCCCAGGTATTTAGTACAAGCCAAGGTTTATGAAAGTTCACATGGATTTATCCTTATTATAAACCACAATTAACACAAATGCATAAATACCAACATCATCAAAATAGATTTACTTTACCTGTTACTAAGTCAGCACTGTACTATTACTAAATCAGTCATGAGTGAGGGAAGGGATTTTTTCAAACTCCTCATTTGATGGTTCTTATTTAAATAGAGAGAAGAAAACAGAGGGAAAAAAAAGATTTATAAAGCAGCATCCATACATAAAGCATTGTCACTATGATTAAATCCTATTGGGAAACTATCAGATACATGATGCAAACGCCACAACACTGAAGGCAGAACAAAATGATTATTTTTATATAATATTGAGATTGTGCAGACAAATGTTGTAACACTTGCTTGCTTGAGAGCCCCATGTCTCAAAGCCAGATGGATTCTTTCAACAAACTGAATTTTTCAACATATGTGGTTACCATTGCTTAGCAAGAGATAATTAGCTTATAATTTAAGGAAAAGCAAATCATGCTATGTGGAGAGGAATTTGGTCTGGAGAAGTCACCACCTGTTAACTACTGGCCCTAAAGCTACTTATTGACTAGTAGTGCAGCAGGCAGCACTGGAAAGCTTTCTGGCAAAGCTTCTAAAAGAACTTGCAAAGATGAGCATAACTATCTGCAAGACCATTTCAGTCATTTTAGGATTATAATGCTTCTTACCACTCTAGATGTTTCTACTTATGGGCTCATCATTATACTAAGTGAGGTGCATGAGCAGAGAGAGAAACAACATATAAGTGCATTGCATTTACGTAAGGGAGGCTGTTGTTTATAATTCAAAATGAAATTGCTGTGGTCTAGGCATTTTATTCATTTTATATAAAAATCTCATATTGCCATGGCATGTCAGTGACTGGAGGATGGTAGGAAATCACACTATTCAGGAAAGTAAAAGTTGTTCCACTGTGAGTAAATCTAAAACGCCACAAAAGAAACAGTGGCAGAGGGTTGCCATCTTTATAGATGTGCATGCAATTCACAGATCAACAAACATAAAAGCATATGCTGGTTGTGGGTGACACAGAATCCTAAGAGAAAAATCAGGCTCATCCTTACTCCTCTAACTTTATTGAATCCCAGTAGGTGTAGCTCTAATTAATAGAGAAATGAGATGTGAGTGAGTGAATGTGAATAATGTGTGTTACAGCCTGTACTGGGTGCAGACAATATTGATGCACCACTGTCCCTCTTAACTGCAGCAGTTGTCTCACTGATGACCTTGCATATTATATAGGGGGACTTGCTGTTGAAGTCTATGAGGGTGCTTGGTCTATCATGTATGTTACTCCTAAGGATGCATCTTGCTTTGGGAACCCTGAAATTGCCACATTCAGGACAGATGGTGGAGGTAGCTCCAGGGTCCTCTTGCATCAGAAGTTGCAATGGCTCACAATTTAGCAATAAAAGCACAATGCACAAAATGGCCCAGAGGACAACTGAAAGTTCAAGGTGTGTGTGTCTGGTGCAAGTACCTTTAATGATTTACGTAAATAAGTAAATGATATAGGGATAAAAGAAAACTAAAGCCAGGTTAATGCAATATGTATTACCCCATGTAATAAGGTGGTATGAAAACAATACATACAACCTTTAAACATGCTTTGCAAGGTATTTAGGTCGGTCATGTGGAGGGAAGTTAGAAGAACCCCAAGACATTCAAATGATGCCTTCTAAACTGTGTTATTTAATATATCACTGGCGCTTGCAATTTTTTAGTGGAAATTTGTATGTGTTTTTAGTTTTTGCTTTTACCTGTACTGCTTTTGGGAATGTATTGTCTACAGTCAGGACTACCAATTATACTGTATGACATGCAGTTCAATCAGCCTTAAAGCTTTATCCTTGCAGGAGGGCCAGTTATTAACAGGCAAAGAAGGGAGGGAGGCAATGATTAGAGTGGAAAAGTAAAACTACAATGCAAGATAGAGCAGGCTATTTCTTGAGCGAGACAAAATACTATGATTAGCCATGTGTTGAAGAGTAAAGGTACTCATCTTGTGTAGCAAAAAAAAATCAGTTCCAATCCTCGCATTTGTTGAGCATGGCACTTGTGTAGGTTGGTAGTTTATTGCTTCAGTAGAATGACCTTCCAGACTACGGTTAAACTTTTACTCATTATCAATATACTGGACCAGTGGAGCCAAAACCTTGGCTGTCTATGTTAAGGCAGGATAAACTAATGGCAGAACATGATTTATTATATGGACACAGCAGTAGGTGGCATTCCGATATATTGAAATTAGATTCTACAGGGTTAAAATAAATATTTTAGAGAAAAGGAATGAGGCTTGTGGAGGTAGATCATGAAAAATGCCTCAACAGCAAGACTCACAGTATTTATTGGCTGCCTACTAATCTAGATAAATGAAGTTAAGTTAGTAGTAACTATTCTGCTATTCTATGGTGATTATGTAAATAGTAAATCCACCTCATTGGTTGCATGAGCACAGCAGTGTACAGTGTACTGCAGTCTTGTCCTCCATCTAAAAAATGAAATGTAAATGTCAGAGATCCAGTGAAAAGAAAATGCTGTATCCTTTTCAGCCACTATCTTCTGACAAATGGAGCTTCATGGGTTCTGCCCACTAATATGTTCACATGTTTTTGGCAGATGGTTCTACACACTCCGTTATTTAAGGCTTAGATTTAGCTGTTCTCTTGTCACTTCCATTTTAATGTCATGCAGAATGCACAACAGCACATAATTACATTTGACCCTGAAAAGAAGGATTCAGGTCCTGATGAGAACAAAATATTGTATCTTATTACAGGACAATACAATAGGTCAGTTTAAAGACCAGTATGCATTGCTTGGCCATATGGCATTGTTTATTGCATTTGTATTCTGCAGTGTACAGTTTTTAATCTTCTGCAAAAAAAAGCACTTGCATTTTTTTATAATATAATTACAAATGTATATAGTCCCTATATAAATATATGTAATTATGAGTGTCAAATTTTTCTTTATTGCTTGGATAGCGAAAATAATAAGTGAAAGTACACAGTCCTGATTATTCTAGATGCTTGTTGCTTGTAATGTAACCAAAATAAAATCTTAATGCAGTATCATTGTCAGTTACTGTGATTACCTACAGTATATTTTTGGTTCCTGTAAAAGCTTTCACTTGTAGAAAATTACACTGTAGTGTAATAGTATAGGTGTGTGTTTGTTCAGAATCTATAATTGCACATTTATTTCACACCGCACATTAACGATAAAATATGGGATTCTGTATTATATATATAGCTTAGAAGTAATTATAGGAATATAGGAAAAACAATATTTCTCTTTCTCGCTCTGGAGATGTTCACTCCAGGGTGTGATGGAAAAGATAACGTTGTATGAGCTTGGAATCTGTACGTTCCCCTGAGGGAACATAAAGTCCTGTTTAGATTACATGACTATAACAGACAAGCTAATATCCAACAAGCATGATTCAGTCGCTGTGGCAGAAGGTTGTTTTCATCACTTTACAGATCAAACAAAGGGGCAAAGGGCTATTCAGTGCTGCAAACTTTTATATTTGCCAACTTTTCCCATTTTACAGATTCTCGTTTCCTATGAACTGACATACTTTGTGATTTTTCTATGATTCTTCTGCATTTGGTATAAAGTGGCAGCTTAGTATTGTGGTAATTAGTTCTTCAGTTATGCTACCTCAGTCACAGGAGCCAAAACTGTAGGATACATAATTAAAATAAGAGCCTAAAGGGAAGAACCCCTTAAAGTTGCAACCCTATCATTTTTACAGAGCACACATTTAAAAGGGATACTGTTGTAAGTTATGTGTTTTATTTTCGTTGTTAAAGGGACACTAACATTTTCCAAGTAGGGGACTAAGATTTACCTGCAACTTGCTGCTTTTAAGGTTAAAACTCCCAAACATCATTGTCCTTTTATTGGCCACCACTGGGATCACCTGACTAGCAAAAAAAGGGAACCATTAGGTGGGGGGCAATGAGACAATTACCCTGGTATGGCCATTCCTTTAAACAAAACATGGATTGTCAGTCTATATATTGCAATTATATATTGCAAGCTGGCCAACTACATCAAAGTCATCCCAAGCCGTCCCTGGTCTGGTCAGTCCAACACAAACTTTTACCTAATTCAAAAAGTATTCCTTTTGAATCAGATAATAGAGAGTAACTTAAAGTGATACTGACACTAAAAAAATACTTTATAAAATATGAATGTACATTAAAAGTTACCTATAGGTCATGTTGATCGTTTTTTGCTTAGAGGTTTGTTTTTGTAAGTAATTGTTAGTTGAAGTTTCTAAACCTGACAGTGAAAGCTTCTATTGCTAATGGACTTCTGCTGCACAAATATGGCAGCCCCCCATACAGGAACATGGGGCATCAGACAGGTAATGTAAATGCATTTTGCAAATACTTTATGGCAAAGTCATAAGTAGCTTTCAAAGGCAATATTATGATAGATGTAAAAAAGAGTTTAATTTCTGGTGTCAGTATCTCTTTAATGCACAAAATGTCTCAATGCCTTTAATATATTTATAATAGGCTAAATGATAAAATGTAGTGGTGAGCACAACTTTCCATTTTCTCTACAGTTAGTGGAAGGTCTCAATCACGGATCGCACTTATGGCAAATGGGCAGAGTACAAATGACCACTCTGGTTACTAAATGTGACTGATATTAGACATAAGCAGATGAATAAATACCAACCAGTCCTGGACCTTTGTTTATCATTACATGTTCTAATATCTTGAATCTAATGAATTTCCATGCTTTCCATCTCTTGCATCAATAGTTATAATACTAGATACAAATTAAAAGTTGTAAAAAGAACACCTTCATTAACTACAGTAGTTTCTCAGTTGTGTAGACCGAGAAAATATAATAGTTCTTATAGTGAACTAATGGGCTTATTTATCACATTATTTATTATAATTTGTGAGGTTTGTGGGTTTTGTTCTGCTCTGAATAAACTCACAATTTAAACAAACTCAAATGTTTGCTTATTTATGAAAAAAATCAGAAAGAAAACCTCTATTGAATGCATTCATGAAAAAAACGTGAATTTATTGAGTTTTTGAGCGAAAACCAGCGTCAAACACCTCAAAACACCCAAAATCACGAAGGCAAAAAACATCTTCAAATGGTTAAAAACCTGTCATTGACTTTTACATGAATTTGACAGGTTATCACCAATTAAAGATTCAAATTTATAATTCATTTTTCTTTTAGGCATTCAGCCAAAAACAAGTTGTATTGGTGTGCCTCATTGTACAGCTTTGCTCTTTTGTTAAAATCCTGCTTGTTTAATTTAAATACAATAAAAACCTTTTGAAAAATGTGAGTTTTTTCAGGGAATTTTTCAAGAAAACAAAACTCAACCTTTAAAGTGGACCTGTCACCCAGACACAAAAAGCTGTATAATAAAAGTCATTTTCAAAGTAAACATGAAATCCAATTTCTATTTTTTATTAAAGCATTCATAGCTGTTGTAAGCTCATTTAAAAATCTCAGCTGTCAATCAAATATTGCCTGTCCCTCCTCTATGCCATAGGCATAGAGCAGGGCAGACAATTACTTTCACTTTCCATTCAGCACTTCCTAGATGTCACTGCTCTCTCCCCATTCCCCAGTTTTCTTAAACATTTAATTGTGTAGCCAGGGCATGGGGATGGACATCGGTCCCCCATTTTGTTGCACAAACAAGATTCTGAGATGATGCAAGGCTTGTCTTAATAACAGTGTCCACAAAATGGCTGCTGCCTCCTTGCTATAATTATAAATTCCCAGACTAAAGGAAACAAGATTCAAATAATCTAAATAGTGTAATTAAAGTTAATTTTGCTTGATTGTGATAAAAATGTGTGATAAAATAGGATTTGAATATTTTTTTGGGTGACGTGTCCCCTTTAATAAACAGACCCCTTAGGGTCTCACCCATTCCTGCTTCAATTTAGCTAATATTAAATTGTACAAAAGTATATGCTCCATGCAGGATGTTCCCGTTTTACAGAAAGAGAACTTGGGAACTGGCCAACAAATTGTCAAATAAATGTTCAGTAAATGGTATGGGATCCGTTATCCAGAAATCAGTTATCCATTAAGCTCCGAATTAAAAAAAATATCTCCCATAGACTCCATTTTATCCAAATAATCCAAAAAAATATTTCCCTTTTCTCTGTAATAATAAAACAGTAGCTTGTACTTGATCCTAACTAAGATATAATTCATTATTGGATTGAATGTTAGAGGCAAAACCAGCTTATTGGGTTTATTTAATGTTTATATGATATTCTAGTAGACTTAAGCTATGAAGATCCAAATTATAGAAAGATCCGGAGCATTCTGAATAACAGGTCCCATAACTGTATTAATAAATACAAAGCTATGCATTTGGGGTCTCCTTAATTGGGAGGATTTTTGTGAATAACAAACTGTGTAACTATAATATCAGCTAGTGGCTACTTAAGTAAATGAAGTACTGTGTTGTCTAAAAAGGGCATTTACTTGAGAGATGAAAACATAATGGGGCAGATGTAATTTTGTTACTTCGCCGATTTACTAACGGGCGCAGGCGTAACTTCGCTAGCGAAGGAGATAGACTCTAGCGGTAATTCGCTCCCTTACACCAGGTGAAGTTACTCTCTGGCCAATGGACGTAACTACGCAAATTCACTAAGATGCGGATTTTACTGAATGTTACCTCTTGCGCCAGACTTGCCTTCGCCACCTCAGACCAGGCGAAGTGCAATAGAGTAGATAAGACTTCCTCAAAAAATAATTTCCCAAAAAACGCTGGCGACTTTTCATTTTTTAGGGTAGTAGGCTGCAAAAGGTTGTACATTTTTTCTGGGGTACCCGGCTTCCCCCCTACATTTCCTAACATATGGCACATAAACTATACACTGGGCTCATGTGTAGGGCAATATAACAACTCTATTTTATTTAATCAAGGTTTCCCTGGCTTGTGTAATGTAATGTATTTGCTGCAACATATATACGTCCATTCAACTTTAACTTCCCGCCGTATGCAAATTAGGCAACGCTAGCGCAACTTTGCTTCGCTTGCCGCAGTAACGGTAGCGCAACTTCGACAGCATTCGGCGTCCTGGAAGCAAATATGGATTTTAGTGAATTACCGTTGTCCTGGCAAATCTACGCCTGGCAAAGTGTTGTGATGCAAAAGAAGCCGTCGTTGGCGAATTGTCGGAGGTTAGTGAATTTGCCCCATAGTTACTTCTTTACAGATCCCAGCATACATAGTATGCAGTGGAGTTTTGTTAATGAGCTGGAAAGAGTGCAACTAACCTGACAAAAGGAATGGAACAGTTAAACTACGAATAAGCACAATCAAGATAGCAGGAAGCAGTGCTTTCAAGTTTGCAATGGTGCACAAATACAGTATGAGTTGTTTTTGTAAACGTATATGGGCAGCCATAATTAACTGAATAAAATTTCCACAAATCAAAAAATAGTAGTTCTAATTGGCCTGCATTGAAATGTAACTCCCAACATATCACCACATAAAATAATAAAGACATGGCATTTTTAGACAAAATAGGAACCTGGTTAATGGGTACATCAGAGACTTGTGGGAACAGAATTGAAGTTTTGGGATTTTTTAAGACTTATTTTAATTATTTGTTGTCACACGTTGCTCCATGATGATATTTGTAGATATGTGGGCTACGTGCAGAAAGTTGTCTTTTTTAATACTTGGGAACATATATATCATTTTATACCATAAATCTTTAAGAGTCACCTACAGTATTTTATAAATTCTTCCATGTATTACTGCCCACAGTTTTTACCAAAACATGACATTTTGATAAAAAAAAACACAAAACACAATTTTATAATTAGTGTCAATGGTTTCATAGCTTCTGCCTTAGTTATCTGGAGCTGCATCATTAACACCCAGGGGTCATTAATTATTGCATTTATAAAGTAAATCTTTAGAAAATGACATGTGTGAGTTGGATAAACTATTTTAGATGAATTGGCACTCTTGATGGGTCAGCATGAACTAATATGTGCGAACAGAACTCGTTTGTTTAACAATCATTGGTCCACAAACTCTGTACAAAATTATTTTTGAGTCAGCGACATTGCTCTCAACAGTCAAATTATGCACATACAGATATTGTTGTATTCTCCTACATGTGGAGATGTCCAGCTGAAGGCTTAAAACTTGGATGCAGCACCCAAGAGATTTCCTAATGGACCCCAAATGTCCAAGGTTTTGATAGATTGATTTGAAATAGTATGTTATTAGATTTTTAAAATACTGGGTAGAACATTTTCTGTAAGTACAGCAATATACAGAGCATCAATGTGTTCCAAGTTGTGGGACAGGGTTGGGAAAAAATGGGGATTAGGGGGATTGTTGTTAGCAAAGAGAGTAGAGGGGGTACAAGGGAGGTAGGCATTTTGGCAAATATCTATTTCTAGATATGACAATACATACGCATTTTAAAACTTATATTAATACATTTGATAGATTTATTCAAAATAAATAATCCCATTGGGGGTATTTACTAAAACTGAAATTTATCTAATTTTCTTATTAAAAAAAAATCGACCTAACTCCTATCCACAAATATACCTCATTTATCAAATAATCAGCTTCAAAAAATCTGGAAAAGTCTCGACAAAATCATACAAAAACTTAGATCGTACAAGTTTTTCTAATTTGACGGTTGAATTGTACGACATTTTTGAGTGTCAAAGGTCAATCTTAGAGCTTTGTGAGCTTTTTTAGACTTCGAATAAACTCACAACTCGAATTCTTGAAAAAGTTTATTTTTAACCTGAAAAATAGATTTTTGACCCAAAAAAACCCTCCTGGAAAAAAAATTAACCTTTGATATATAACCCCCTAAATGAACAAAATTTTTAGTTTTTTTTACTCTAAAAATCTTTCCCCTAAAAACTCAACCAGAAAAAAATGAGGCTTCATAAGTAGGCCCCCAAATATTTGGAGCGAACTATTAGCATAGGGGATAGAATTGTAGCATGTACCTTCAATAAATTCCAGTTTCTTATTTGCTGCCCTGCTCATGGGTACTATGTGTACCTGCCCCTCCTCCGGCCCCCTACCTGTCACAACCCCTAGAGGCCCCCATCCCAGCCATGACCCCCCTTCTGACTCCCACTTGTACCTGTGCAGCAGTTGCGGCCGTGATAAGGGCTTGGGGCGCAATAAGGGGGCAACGCTGGCCATAGGAGAGTGCGGGTCTTGGGTCGGCAGGTTTTTACCCGGTACCACACCAGCCCAGTCCAACCCTGCCCCTATTGTGATTCTTGCTACACTACTCCCCATAGTAGATTATCCCAATGTAGGACAGTGTTGTTTTATAGGGTCAATGGATTTGATCGGTTCAGGAATTTAGCCTTAAATCTAGTGATGGGTGAATTTATTCGACAGGCGTGAATTCACAGTGAATTTCTGCTTTTGGCTGTTGGCAAATAAATTCCCAAATTTGCTGCGAAAATTTGCCAGCAATTCAGACGCCAGCGACAGTCACACACTGGCGATAATTAAACGGACGCCCATTAACTTAAATGTGCGTCAAATGTCGGCGGCATTGAAATTGTCGCTGGTGTCAATGACACCAGTGAATTGTTACCCACATAGAAAGTCCAGTTTCCCAAATTTTTCGCCCTTTTTGTGAATTTTGCGGGAAATTTGCGAATTTCGGGACAAATTCGCCCATCACTACCTAAATCTGAATCATGGATATTTCTGTCAGTTCTGGCTGTTAGCTATAATTCACTAAAATATTTTTATGACTATCTTTCTGGAAAGTAACTTTTCAAGATGGGGAGGAATAAAATATAATAAGAGGAATGCAAACAACTCAAAACATCATATCATAATCTTTTGGTTATCTAATATAAATGGGTTGTTGCATTTTCATGTCTGGAGTGTAGAAAGTACCTGGTGGTCTAGTTGGGGTGCAACGGGGATGCCAGTTGCACCCAAGGCGGGAACGCCCCCGTGCAGGCTCGGATTTGTGGCAAGGCCACCTAGCCCCAGGCCTAGGGTGGCATGATTTTAGGGGGGCGGCATGCTGCCCAACCACACCCACATCGCTCTTTTCGGTTGTGTCAAAAAGGGAAATGGAATGAGATGTACAGCTTTCATATATCTAGAGGCCATACAGTTTAACATATTTACTGCAAGGTCTTGGCCTTTGTTATTATTATGTTATCTTTGTGAAGATAGTAACTTTTTCTATAAGGTTTAGAAAGATCTAATTAACATGACAAAAAATGCAAACTGCAAATATTGCACAGTTTACCGATTCTTTTTACTTCTCAAAATAATTAGGCTAGTTAGTGGTGTATGATTTAGAATGGAAGGCATTCAATTTTGCACCTTGTGATTATGTGGAACATAATATTTGTGATTGCACACTGTATGTATTGGGGGGAATATATAAACAATTTTATAGTATCCACGCCTATAATTTAAAGTAGTCTTAAAGCATTAATAACACATATTTATTAGAGACCTTTGGCCTTACAGTGGTTGTTAGACAATTGTAAGTGCCTAACAGTATACTGATTGTTATGCTCAGTGGTGCTTTCAGCCTTATTTTAATGAGAGAGAGAGAGAGAGAGAGAGAGAGGTGTTGCTATGAGCAACCATTACTTTTCATACTGAATGATAATGGAAGGAAAATTGAGTCATATCCATGCAATTTGCATTTTTGCATGTTTAGCACAAAATAATAGTTATTGTTAGTAAAGAAAGGAGCAAGGAGTAGATTTATAAAAGCCAGTAGAAATTCTTGCTGAAGATGATACCATATATTTTCTTTATATGAGGGGTGACTAGACTATAGACTTTATAACCCTCATTTGTAGTATCAATGACCTTATACAACAACTGTGGTCATGTACTAGCATGGTACTGTTCCAGGTTCTGTATTGTGAGTATTGTCCATGGTCGTAATACTTTTTTTTTTGTAACTTATATTTTTATTTGCTTCACATAAATGATACATCCATATAGCATTTGTCACTTCCAATCAACCAACAGCAGAGAAATAGCACACACAAAGACAGGCATGTCATAATGATTATATAGTGAACAGACAAAGGCAACATGTGAAACCCTAAGCTTATCCTGATGAAGGGGCAGGTGGAGGGGCAGGTGGAGGGTGGAAACCCTGTGGGGTGGAATTAGCCAGGCCACTCAGTATCCATATGTCCCAAATCTTCGTGAACCGATCCACTGTATCATTGATGTGAGCTATACCCAGTTCAAAAGCACGATTTGCATTCACCCTGTTAAGCACCTCAGTAAGACTCGGTGGAGTGATGCTCTTCCATTTAGATGAAATCGCCAGACGGGTGGCCGTCAAGATCTGATTGACTAATGCCTGCCCACATCTATGTAACCTGGGTAAAGGTTTGCCCAGAAGCAGGGTTACTGGATCCATTGCAATGGGACGCTTCAGCAATTGGCCTAACAGATTCGCCACCTCAGTCCAAAGTGGTTGAATTAGTGGGCAGTCCCAAAAAGTATGTAGCATGGTCCCATGGGAACCACAGTTCCTCCAGCATAGAGGTGAGGAATTTTGGAATAACTTGTGCAGACGTACAGGCGTATAATACCAGCAGGTCAATACTTTATATATCTGTTCCTTTTGACGAGCACATACAACCACCCGTTTCGCATTGTCCCATATCAGAGGCCAGTCTCCAGCCGGTATCGGTTGTGGGAGAGCTTGGTCCCATTTATCCATATAATTATGTCTGGGCTGTAAACCATCCGGGGAGACTGTCAGCAAGGTGTAAATTCTGGAGATGAGGCCTTTTTGGGGTAGACCATTAGCTGCAAGCATTTCGAAAGGCGTGGGAGAGTTAGCCTTGGCATATGAAATGTATGGCGTGAGGAAATGGCAGAGCTGGAAGTACTCAAACCACTTTATGTCAGTCCGAGGCTGTCTATCTCTGAGTGCTTGGAAGGGTAGAATCAGGTGGGTTTGAGGGTCGAGAAGTTCTTTGATCGTGAAAAGCTGGAGTTGAGACCAAGTAGCACAAAAGGAAGGATCAGTCCCCGGCCGAAAAGCCGGATTATTCAAATAAGTAACCAACAGGGATCTAGTCGAGATCAACTTGTGCTTGTGTCAAGTCTTGAGCCATACTGAATAAGTCAATTTCGTTGCTGACAAGGCTGATGGGGAGATCCGAGTGGGAGAGGCAGGGTCCCATATAAGAGCATTGAGATGATACTCGCCCGCCACTGAATTTTCAATACAGCCCCAAGAAGTAGACGGAAGGTGTCTCGACCACACAAGAATGTGTCGCAGCTGTGCAGCTTCGTAATACTTCAGAAGGTTGGGGACCCCAAGGCCACCCCTCGATTGTACAGTCATCATTACCGATTTTGCGACTCTGTGACTTCGGTAGGACCACACAAAGTTATGGAATGATGTTTGAATGTCCTTAAGAGCTTTGGGAGAAATATGAATGGGCAGAGTCTCAAACAAATAAAGGAACTTCAGTAGAATGGACATCTTAATAACTGCTATCCGCCCAAGCCAAGAAATAGTAGATTTAGTCCATTTCAGGAAGAAGGTCCTCATCTGTTGTATGAGCGGCTTAAAATTAAGACTAAAAAGTTGGGTATGAGAGGCTGCAATTTGGGTCCCCAAATAGGATAGGGAGTCCACCCTCCACCTATAGCTAAACTTAGGTTTCAGAGCTTCCAAAACCCCAACATTCATGTTAAGAGGTAATGCCTCCGTCTTGGTGATGTTTAGTTTATAGCCTGAAACATTACTGTATGTGTCAAGGACCCGATGCAAGTTGGGTAGGGAGACAAGGGGATTGGTCAATGTGAGTAGGACATCGTCTGCAAAAAGGGCAATTTTGTATTGTGTAGGGCCCACTAAAACCCCCCATATGTCAGGATGAGTGCGAATAGCTGCAGCCAAAGGTTCTATGCTCAGGGCGTAGAGCAAAGGGGAAAGGGGACAACCTTGTCTAGTACCGTTATGGATCGGGATGGGTCTGCGAGACTGCCCTGGGAGTTTAAGATAAGTAGAGGGGGAGCTGTAAAGACTCTGTAGAGCAGCCAAGTAAGGGCCCGAGAAATTTAAGTGTCTCAATAGGTCAAATAGGTACGACCAGTCCAGCCGATCGAATGCCTTTTCGGCGTCTAAACTAAGCACTAAAGAGCTTTCCTTACGTCTCTGAAGTAGTTCAATCAGGTCAATGGTGCGTCTCGTGTTGTCCCCTGCTTGTCGACCCAAAATAAAACCGACCTGATCCCGGTTGATAAGTTTAGGCAGTAGTGGGGCTAAGCGATTTGCCAGAATTTTAGTGAATAACTTAAGATCGGAGTTCAAAAGTGCTATTGGCCGATAGTTCGTACACAGCGTGTGATCTTTCCCCTCTTTGGGTATGAGGGTCAGGTAGGAAGTCAAATTGGAAGGAGGAATAGGTTCACCACGGAGGTATTGATTAAAAAGCCGCACTAAGTATGGCAGCAAAACATGTTGGTAGAGCTTGTAATATTTGTAAGTCAGACCGTCTGGGCCAGGAGTTTTGCCACCGGGCATGCGTTTAAGTGTGGTGGATAGTTCCTCCATGGAGATGTCCTTATTAAGTACTTCCAAATCAACTTCCGTAAGACCCGGGAGGTCAAGGGTGGCAAAAAATTGAGCAATAAGGCTTGAGTGGCAATTCTTGTCCTCCGTAGGAGGGGTCAAGTTATATAGTTTGTGGTAAAAGTCATAAAATTGAGCGCCTATTTGGTCAGGGTTATATGTAAGTGACCCAGTGGGCAGTGTAAGGGAAGTAATTCTAGATCGAACTTGCTGGTCTCTAAGCTTTCTTGCCAGGAGGGTATGCTGTTTATCGGCCTTCTCATAAAATAGCTGTCTCGTCCATATTATAGCCTTTTCAGCTTGTTGCTGTCGTAGGGCAGCCAAATCCTTACGAACTTTGTTGATTTCCCTCAGTAAGGAATCAGTACAGCCCAGATTGAGTTGTGTTTCTAGATCCCTCAACTGCCTATGAAGTGTAAGATAACTGGCATTTGCCACTTTCTTCCTATGTGCCGTTATACCTATCAGACGTCCCCTAATTGTGGCTTTATGAGCTTCCCACAAAGTTGTCAGAGAGGTAACGGAGCCCTCATTAATTTGGAAGTATTCCTTCAAATCACCCTCTATTTGAGAGAAATGGTCGTAATACTTTAACCAAGGCCATGTACATTGGGTCAGATTCGCATTGATGTGAAAGCTTCTGTCTTAATACTTTGCTTAAAGCTTATGTCTTAATAAGGCCAGATGTAATTCAGTGAGAAAAATATATCTCACTGTTTATCACATGAAAAGTAAATGGGAGAAAACTGAAAATGAAGGAAAAATAAATTGTTTTCTCCTACCATGTCCAATCACCCAAACATATAAGATCATTATATTATTATATCCTTATAATACACAAAAGCCATGAATATCCTGTAAATTATATCCTTATAAACGGTGAGTAGTGATGTCATCAGCTATAAACGGTGAGTAGTGATGTCATTTCTGTCACATGACTTACTAAAATTTGTGTATTATAATAAATAAAGTACCCCCAGTTGTAAAATATGAGGATATTAGAAGTCACCTCGGAGTTCCATGACCTGTATAAAAACACTCGGCCTTCGGCCTCGTGTTTTTATATGGTCATGAAACTCCTTGGTAACTTATAATATCCTTATATTTTACAAGAGGGGGTACTTTATTCACTATATAATACACAAAAGCCATGAAAATCTTGTAAATTATATCCGTATAAACGCTGAGTAGTGATGTCATTTCTGTTACATGACTCACTGAAACGTGTGTATTATAATAAATAAAGTATATTTTTATATGGTCATGAAACTCCTCGGTAACTTATAATATCCTTATATTTTACAGGCGGGGGTACTTTATTCACTATATCTTGTACAAGATAATGTTTTAGCAGAAAAGTTTTGCATTACAGAACAGGTGTGCAATAACTAGTGATGAGCTTAAACCTGCAAAGGCAGCAACCGCTAATTTAAGTATGACTATGTAATCTATGTAATCTGCTGACATTAATGCAATTCTGGGGACATTAGAGACCAAAATTACTGTGTCCAAACGAGATGTGAGGGTCTCTGAAAATAAGAAAACAAATGTAAAAAGTAGAAAATTTATAAGGACATGAACCTAACGCGTTTCGTGCCTATTAGGGCACTTACTATGAGTAAGTGCCCTAATAGGCACGAAACGCGTTAGGTTTCATGTCCTAATAAATTTTCTACTTTTTACATTTGTTTTCGAGTAGGTGCCCTAATAGGCACAAAACGCGTTAGGTTTCATGTCCTAATAAATTTTCTACTTTTTACATTTGTTTTCTTATTTTTGGAGACCCTCACATCCCGTTTGGACACAGTAATTTTGATTTTGCACCTTGGGACTGTGAGTGTTTTCTCCTTTATTCTTTACTTTATTTGGTATTTTGATCTAATACTTATTCATTGAGTGGTACCACAGTTATTTACTATGATGTGGCAGTAGCACAAACCTTGTTTCTATAGACATTAGAGACCAGGCTAACAGATGAAAAACATCATTCACCTTTTGTGGAGGTTGGAAAACATATTGCTAATGATTGGAAAGGTTTATTGATATATTTGTTAATTGCAAGGTATTTTCTATTAAAGGAGATTATCACAGTAAAGCAATAGGATGGGATGGTCTTTAGGATTGTCCTTGCCATCGCTGTCATTGTTGCATTCTTCAGCTCAGTGCCAGGTAGTGATTATTCTGCAAAAAAGAAAAAACAACAAACGTAACATCAATTATTACATTTTTAAAATAGTTAGTTGCTAAACTATGAGAAATCTATCTAAATTTGATAGGCTACATAAAGTAATTACATAATAAAAACATTTTCTATACATTGACACATTGCATTATGAGGAGTTAAAATGTAAGACTGGTGATACATTAGGGACTTATTTTCTACTGCTCACAATGGATGTGTACAAATGAAAATTAAAGTGTTTTTATGCTATTGCAGCATTGCATTTTTTATTCTTTATTTTAAAGCAATTTTAAATCAAAATATTAACACCTTACATTCATTCAAAACCTTACTGAGACTTATGGAACCATTGATTGTACTACTACATTAAAAAAATTCTAATTTCGAGCAATTATTTGTGTACTTCGACTAGGGAATAGTCCAAATTCGTTTCAATTTGAAAAAAATTTGAATATCATCAAATTAAAATACATTATCATGTATTATTTCTTTAAAAATTCAACTTCGACTATTTGCCATCTAAAACCTGCCGAATTGCTGTTTTAGCATATGGGGGACCTCCTAGAACCCATTTGGAGTCAATTGGTGGACTCTGAAAAATAAAAGTTTGGCCAAATACGGACCTATTCGATTGAAAACGGCCCTATTTGACCCAAAAAAAAAAATCTTCGACTTAATTTCGATTGGTCTTTTTGAATTCGAATTTCAACGTTTTTTCAATTCCAAATTCGACCCTTGATAAATATGCCCCTATGTATATGGCTAAAACACAATTGAAAAATTACCTTTTTTCAGTATTAAATATTCCACAGGAAAGAAAGAAACTCCCATAAGAGTCAGTTGCCAGATTTTGATAATTTACAAACACCCTAGACAGAAGTACAAAAGCACTAAGGTATTATAAAAGTGTTTTTGTCTGGGGTGAGGCTGAGCTCTCCTCCTCATGTCAGTTTGGTGCAAAGTGTAGATCACAATGTTGTGGGGCACAAGGCAACCCTGTCTAATAAATGGTGCATGCATTTTATGACCTGAGCAGGATGTATTTTTGATAATAGTCACCACTATTCTGGTAATTGACAACTCTGCTTCTTAGTACATCTCTAGCCTTCCCTCCAATCTCCTGCTTTACAGAGAGTGAATATCTGATTTTCCTCCCCTCTCCTGCTTTTCAGTACATCTGACTAAACAACAGATCACCATGATACAAAAAAATGTCGGGACAAGTCCACACACAGTCTGAGAATTGTATAAAACTGTGTATATCTGTGCTTCTATGGCCAGCTTAAGAAAAAAAATCAATTTAATTTTCAAGGCATGAACAACTTCCCTTAAAGAAGCCTATTCTGTCCATAACTGTGAAGATGTAACTTCATTGAAAGCCAATGTCCTTTTCTTTGTCTTTTAATATAACTGTTAGGGCTCGTTCAATAATGATTTTGTCATGTTTGGTTGGATGATCAATTTTCTGTTTAGGCTCACAGGAATAAATTAAATACAAACAACAAATTATTTAGGGCTGGTTTAGGAGTCATTCATTTTTATCAGTGGGTTTGCACAGAAAACCGAGCATGCAACAAAATCTGAGTCGCAAAGTTGGTGCCTTAAATTAGCTATACGTAAGTAAATGCAAAACACATTTGTATTCAGCAAGATCATCCTAAATTCATGTAAAATGCCCAGACATATACTTATAGTTTAACCTATTGCTATTTCAAAGGACACCTTCTAAAATGACTAAAATTATTAACAAATGTCAATGTTTTGTTTAGACATGCTTTTAAAAAGGTATATACAGTATGCAAATTTGGCAGGCATTTTATACATCACAAGAAGCATGTTGTCTCACAATTCAGCTTATTTTTGGATGGACCATGGAGATTGGGAAGATTTTGTCTGTCAGATGGATACTGATTTCTACATTTTAAAAAAGCAACTGCTGCAGAATCTGACAGGTACTTTGTTCATCCTGTACTGTATTTGTCAGGAGAAGGACTCTGCCTAGAAGATTTAAGCAGAGGCATTTTGGTGCATATTATATTATCCCAGCAGTTCTCCAGGTGATACTTCTCCTTACTTTTTGATGGCCCCATGAAACATCATTACATATGATTTGTATTTGTCCAAATGCTTGGAATACTTAAGTTCCATCTTCTTATAAGCAACACAATTGTTAGATATATGTGGCATTCTCTTGCTGGTCTTCCCCCCAGAAAAAGCTATTGGTCTTTTTAAGGCAATAAAGTACCCTAGCTGAAGCCCCTCACCTATTGGGAAGAACAGATGACTATAAGACATCATAAAAAAGAATAATGCTTCCTGCACAGGATCATGACTGATAAGGAGAAATCGCAATTTGACAACTGTTTGCACTATGGCTTGGAGGGAATTATTAGTGCTGCTAAAAGAAGTCACTTGTGCTGTAAATACTAAGAAAAATGTGCAGAAATACAAAAACATTTGAGTTACAGTGTTTATTTGCAAACAAATGCTTGGGCTTAGTAAGTAATGACACAGACAATGCTAGTTAAATTAAGAAGCACCCTTTAAAATACTGTGCATTTAGCCTTTGTAGCTATTGTTGTCCCCTATGGCATTGTGCTGCACCATTGAGCCAGTTGTGGCAAAGTTTCAGCACACTCAAAATACAAGAATCCCTTTACTAGACACTTATACTTGTGTGTTGTACCTGTAGGCATAACATTTTGTGCAAGATACGCAACTGGAAACCACATCCCTACCCCCCCCCCCTTACATTGCAACTGCAAGTTTTTCCCAAGAAAGTAATATTTACTACCTGCCACAAACTGCCATGTTTTTGACACTTTGCACCATGTGCTGCTTTCAGTGCCTGTGGACCTTGGCCTTCAACATGAGTACAATGCTGAATGTGTTCATCAGACTGAATTAATTATTGGTGATCTGGGGTGGCATGTAGGCATTCTAATCTCTTGTCCCCTACCAATCTTCAGAGTTGCGGGTCTTACAGAAATGCGAGGGCAACATCAGTGGTGATGTTTATCTCCAATATTAATAAATATGCCCCTTATTAATCTCTTCATATGTCACTGAAGTTGCAGGCCTCTCTTGGTTAACTTTAGAAGAGGTGCCAAGTTGGTTGCTGTGCTAATAACTTTAGACTTGGATGCAATGCAAAAACAAAAGCAGACCAAAAAGATTGCAAATGTTTTTGTATGTATTTGGCAACCATTTTTATGAAAGGCAAAAAAATAGCAAACTAGGCACACACTATTTTTAAACCTTTTCTTTACTTTGTCTTATTTTTTTCCTTAAAACGATCCTGTCATCGGAAAACATGTTTTTTTCAAAACACATCAGTTAATAGTGCTACTCCAGCAGAATTCTGCACTTAAATCCATTTCTCAGAAGAGCAAACAGATTTTTCTATATTCAATTTTGAAATCTGACATGAGGCTAGACATTTTGTCAATTTCCCAGCTGCCCCTCGTCATGTGACTTGTGCCTGCACTTTAGGAGAGAAATGCTTTCTGGCAGGCTGCTGTTTTTCCTTCTCAATGTAACTGAATGTGTCTCAGTGGGACATGGGTTTTTACTATTGAGTGTTGTTCTTTGATCTACCAGGCAGCTGTTATCTTGTGTTAGGGAGCTGCTATCTGGTTACCTTCCCATTGTTCTTTTGTTTGGCTTCTCGGGGGGTGGGAGGAAGGGGGGTGATATCACTTCAACTTGCAGTACAGCAGTAAAGAGTGATTGAAGTTTATCAGAGCACAAGTCACATGATTTGGGGCAGCTGGGAAATTGACAATATGTCTAGCCCCATGTCAGATTTCAAAATTGAATATAAAAAAAATCTGTTTGCTCTTTTGAGAAATGGATTTCAGTACAGAATTCTGCTGGAGCAGCACTATTAACTGATTCATTTTGAAAAAAATTTTTTTCCCATGACAGTATCCCTTTAAATGATGTTTATTTCACTTCCCCTACATACTGTATAAAAGAATGCTAACTTGGATTTTCTCTCATCATGTGATGTAAATCACAAGATGCCGATTAAGACTTTTGTTGTTTTATTAATATTTTGTTGAAAATAAAATTAATTATAATTAAAAACTGAATAATGTATTTAAATTCAGATGATATTACAATTCACTGAAAGGCCCTGTCATGATGAGTTTCTACATGTAAGGTACAATGTGATGTAATGAAATGTAAAGTATTGATTAACTCTGAAATGCAATATTGTGTTCCTCCATTATAAGGAACCAATGAATACAAACCTAGCTTGAACCTACTAAAAATTATCTCTTTACATCTAATGTAATTACCAACCTGTTTATTTGACCATTCTTCTCCTTCCAGGAAACAGATAAAATGCCTTGAAACATTATTCTGTTTTACACCGCTACTTTCCCGAGATATAGTGCTCTTGTACAAATGAATGTTATCTGTGACTGTATTTATGGACAAGCACATTCTAAAACTGTTTGGTAGGGGTGAATTATACATTAGAATTAGACAACAGAAAAGATTATACTGGTGGGAAGAATGGTTTGAAAAGAATAACAACACTAGAAAAATAACTTTTGTAAGGTAATGAAAACAAGAAATGCGTATGTCAGTGCAAAAGATGCACTAGATCAACATTATATTTTGTAGGGAGCTGTCTTGCAGACAAGCTGAACATGATGGACATGTAGCCACTACAAGAAGTGTTGGTATTTTAAGCACTGTTACATGTAGTGATGGGCGAATTTGGGGCATTTTGCTTTGCCGAAAAATTCGTGATTTTCCCGCGAAATTTGCGAAACAGCGAAAATCCTGCGAAACGTCACCGGCGTCTCGTCAAACTTTCACTGGTAAATTTTCACTGCGGTTTCGCAAATTTATTCTACGGCGGTGAATCGCGGGAATTTTCCGCGTATTTGCGCCTGCCGAATAAATTCTCCCATCACTAGTTACATGTGATTCTCTTTCAGGAGGGTCTTTGCAGGACTTATGCAGGTAAATGGTCTCCAACTATAACTTTTTAGAAGAAATCATAAGCATCGGTTTTTAGCGCCAGAATTTATTGAAAACTGAGAATAGGCAAGTAAGATATTCCTTTTTGTACACAGCAGTCTTATATGTATTCCATATTACTCACACTACCAGATATCCATCCCCTAAAATAACAGGATCTCTCACTCTTCTTCCAAGGAACTTCACCCAAAACCCTGGGCATTACCCACTAGAGTCCCCACAGTCTGGCCAGACTGTGTCACATGGGGAACAACCATACACTGACTACAGACTCCTCATTGGAGTGTACAATTGCTGTTACTAACTACTCTCTACTGAAGGTAAACTCCTTACATCCCATACAGATGTGTGTTTTTTCAGTCCCAGCTACTTTTAAGGTACTGTATATAACTACTGTATGTATACAGCAAGATGGGAATATGATAAATGGGAAGAATATGTGTAAAATATCCCAGAAATTAAATGAAAAACCCACCTGGTGTAAACAGCAGACTGGGCACATTGTCAAAAAAAAAGCTTGCAAATGAAAAATGGCAGTTTCTTCCCATCCATCATACAAGGAGCACATTAGTTAAGGTACAGTGGGGTTGGATGCTGATTTATTTTGTTCACCTGTATGTTGGTATGTGTTTTCTCTTTTGGTGGCTAGCAAAGCTCACTTTCTGCCAACTGTTTCTTTCAGCAGACAGATTCACTTTTCTTCCAGTTCCTATTGCCAAAATAAGCATTTTGGCAGTAAGGACATGTCTAGATGTGAGGACAGCACAATGAAAAAACTAGAGTGTTCAATGTGTTCTGAGAACTGACATGGCCCGTTAAGAAGGTAGTTGCCTGAACCAGAGAAGATGTATCCTGGTTAGGGCACAGGGACACCCTTGGGTGTATGTGGCCTGATGGGTTCATTTCTTTTCTTTTTCACAAAGAAATGAATATATTTATTGATTTTTACTCGTTTTTTCATGCTTACTGTCTATATTAAAATGCTCTATATTCACTGAATTATTAAAGAGTGCACTTTATAGTTCTTAGCTGGTGCTTACATATCTGGAATGTGCCACTGTACCATCATAAGGAAGAGAAAAAGTGACTCATCAACTCTCATTTATTAAAAGTGTGCATTTTTCTTTGCTATAAATATCACTGCCTAACTCAAATGAGAGTTTTTCTACCCTCACCAAAGGTGCTTTGTGGGTGTTTCTGTTTTAGAATCAGCTTTATTATTTCTTTACATTTGTTTAGATATTTAATGACATATTTATGAGCTCCTAAGCATACCAGCTGCAAACAACACACTCCTGTTGTGAGTCAGACAGATTTCACCTGCTCTAACAAGCGGATTCCCACATGTCCGTAAATTGCAATGTCTAACTCCTAAACAGCATGGTTAAGTTGTGTGCAGCAGGGAAACATGTTTGGGCTAGAAATCACTCCAATATATCATTAGCATATAACAAACTATAAGAAAAAAACAACAGCTATTTTCTATTTGGGTGCATGTTGACAGTGAGAGTTATTAAGTATGTATACTGCTGAGTAATCATAACACATATTATATACACATTTATAAAAGCAGAGGTGGCCAAATACTACACCTACTAACAATAATATTATCATAATTATTATTACTTTTGCAACAGAATCAATGTTTTTTATGAATCCACACTGTTTTTTTTAAACTGTTACAATTTGCTATATTAGTTGATACAATTCTCAGCAGCATCTGTTCAATGTTAGCAGCTATTGTATCAATTATAACAGCTGCCATTAATGGAGAACTAAACCCTAAAAATGAATATGGTTAAAATTGCCACATTTTATATAGTGATCTTATTGCATCAGCCTAAAGTTTCAGCTTCTCAATAGCAGCAATGATCTGGGACTTCAATCTTGTCATAGAGGGTCACTATCTTGGAAAGTGTCTGTGACACTCACATGCTCAGCGGGCTCTGAACAGCTGTTGAGAAGCTAAGCTTAGGGGTTGTCACAAATTATCAAACAGAGAATGAGGTTGGTCTGTAATATAAGCTGATGCTACAGGGCTGATTATTTAATTCTGATGCTAATTGCACTGGTTTATGTGCTGCCATGTAGTAATTATCTATATTAATTACTAATCAGCCTTATAGTGTGACATTTGTATATGTATGTATTTGTACTGTATAGTGTGAGTTGGTCCCTAAGTTCAGTAACTGACAACAGCACAGAGCATGTGCAGTGAATCAGAAGAAAAGAAGATGGGGAGCTACTAGGGCATCTTTGGAGGCACAGATCTTCACTGCTAAAAGGCTGTGGTTGCCTTGGGCTCGTAAAGAAGCCCAAAACATATTGTACAACATCTCTTTGTATTGCAAAGGTTCACCTCCACAATCTGTGCTATAAGACTGGATGGTTTGATATGCACTCAGAAGTGTGACTTACGTAAGTGCAATAAGTTTTAAAACCTTTTTAAAAATAAAGGCAAATTACACTATGGGTGCTGTCCCTGCTTTTCAATGTCTTTACAGAAAATGGAATAGCCTGTAGTTAATTTTGACACGCTGTTTTGAAATCAGGAATCTTGTAAATTGCCAATACCACAGAGAGTGGAGAAGCCACATGCTGAGTTTTACTGATTGAGGAAACACCATTGCACCTTACTTTAATTCATTTTACCTTTTGAAGAAAGCACTACAAGCACCTTTTTTGAGTTAATTCTAATTTTATTTTGGAGATAGCACTTTGCAGAAATCACTATAGCACTTTAGAACACACAAGATAAATATATACATAGAATTTCTATGGTTCAAGACACACACACAGATTAGTGTTGCAACACCCTGGTGACTGCACTGAATGTTGACAATACTGTACTAGGTTCTGTAATTTGTTTTTCCATAGCCTGTGGCACTGATCTATAATTGTATCTTTATTTGATGATGCAGTGGAGGAACTGAGAAAAAGATTGGCGGAGGAAAAAATTCTGAGGGTTTACTTTTTTACTTTAATCTTGCAAATTTTGTTTGTTTTTCGCAATTTTAACTCTGTTATGCGATACCTGAACTGCGTTGTGTGGATTGCAATAAAATTGCACTTTCAGCAGTACATCCTCATTTGTCCTCCAGTTTCCTGTTAAGTTTCAGTTTGATGACCTACTTATCTATATTGATATAGATAGTGATGGGCGAATTTGCGCCGTTTCGCTTAGACGGAAAATTCGTGAATTTCGTGCGAAATTCGCGAAATGGTGAAAAATTCGCAAAATGGCGCCCGTTTTTTTGATGCCGGCGCCCGTTTTTTTGATGCCGGCGCCCGTTTTTGACGCCGGCGAATTTTTTTGAGTGAATTTTCCCTGGCGTTTCGTGAATTTATTCGCTGGCGGCGAAACGTGCAAATTCGCCGCAAATTCGCGCCTGGCGAATAAATTCGCCCATCACTATTGATAAATATATTTTAATGAAAAAACTTATGAGAAATGAGAATACTGGAGGACAACAATGACCCTCAAAAGGTGATCTGGGGGACTAGGATAATAGATACTCTGTATCTTTTTTTGGCTGTTTGTACAGTTTTAAAAGAATAATCAATATAATTTTGATATATTATAAACTGGTAAGAGTAAGTCAGTTTATAATATATCAAAATTATATGTAAAGGTGAAATTCCCTTATACTGTAAATACTGTAAATAAGAGTTGCAAGCACCAATCTCCGTTTGCTATTATACTGCAGTTACATGAAAACAATCATAAAACCAAATGAATATCTTGTAAGTTTAAAAAGTTCAAGACTTTTTGTTTTCCATATCCTCTCACAGATAACTTGTATACTGCGCAGGTCACTAGAGTTTAAACGGAAGCAGAGTCTAACAATACATATTTCTGAAAATATATTCATGGTGTCTAAGCTGTTTCAGTAATAATACCTTTCTCAAGGACAGTTCCCAGGAAAAGCAATGCTGCAGAAATATACTAGTTATCATTTTCCCCAAATACATTTTCAGAGAAATCATAAATACCGTTAAACACAGATCATACTGGCTTCCAATATGATTAACCCTCTCAGTCCAAGAAATGTATAAGATGAAATGACTTGGCTTTGGCCGCTGGCCAGATAATGAAAATAAAATCTATTGTGAAGCTTTAAGTATAAGTAAAGCAAATGCAATGTGTCTACTATTAGGTTATTTTATTAGCTGCAATTAAATTGGTTCTGGTTACTGTATCTACTAAGTAACTAAAACAGTTCACATATAACGGTAAGACAAATATTTCTATTAATAAGAGGCATAGAGGGAAATGTTCAGAGGAATTTTCCACTTAATTATAGAAAGCTAAATGGAGGATGTATTATTCATTTATCAAAAGATCAGTGCTTTTGTTGTGAGTAAAGAGTAAAAAGAAAATGCATTAACCACAAACATTTATACTTGAATAGTAATATATTACAAGATGTGTTATAAGTTATTCAACATGGCTTCTGTAAGCCAACTTGGCTGATGGATGGGGACATGAGAAAGAGTGTGATGCTCCTTGCCCAGAGTTTCTCCTCCTAAAGGCTGATGAAAGTGTCAGAGACACTGCCAAGTTGGATGATAAACTTGACAAAGTGTCTGGCTACAGCGGTTCCTGCATATCACAGTCCATCTGCGTAATCTGCTAACTGCTGGGACACTGTGTCTCGGTAGACATTTTGATAGCATGCATTGCAGGTACTCGAGCATAATATAAGGGTCATCTCCCATCTATCTCCCATCTCGCCATTTGGTAGGTAGTATTTATATTTACCTATTAATGATTTATTGCACTTTCCTTAACATACACCGAAGATTTTATCATTAAAAAAAATGCCTATATATAAAGTTGGATTCTGGAAAAAGAGGTGCACATTTATAACTAATGTACAAAAACCTCCGTTGCCCAGATGATGCAAAAAAACATTGATGAAGGACCTGATGCCTGTAAGAACAATGTAGGTGAGAAGATTTAATCTGTAGATCTACAGAAGGATGTTCTGCTGTTTATCTCCAACTTTATGGTTGCACCCTAAGGCCCAGAAACCAAGAAGACCAATTAGGTGTAAGGGACCAACTTTTGACTTTAGGGCAATGGTAATTGCTTATTTTTAGCAAATCATGGGGGGATTGTGTACTAAAAAAAAACATTTTTGCCCAGGGGCAGTAACCAATAACAACTAATCAGCTGGTAGCATTTACTAGTCTATTGGTTGCTATGGGTTACTGTTTCTGAGCAAACTTAGTGCCTTTTTTTACATATGGGGGTAGTGCCTATTCACTAATAGACCTATGAACTAAGAATTATGTGATAAGTTAAAGATCTTTCTAGTAACTTCACTTACCACAAAGCATTATGCTTGTGGTACCATCCATTTGCTTGTTTTTCAGTCTTCTGAACAGCTTTCATGCATCTAAAATCTACACTGAGCAGAAATATCATTTTCTGCTCTTTTTTCAACCAGGAATATTTCCCAGTTATACTGGAAGAAGACTTAGTAAATAAATAGCAATATAATTACCATAGATTAAACACAGGCATTAAGGACATTTGGCATTAAGCCACACCCACCCTTTCTGCAGATGATGTTTAGAGAATCCTTTAATGTCATTAGCTCTCACAATCGATAGTCTGATGGTTTTAGAATGCCGCCAGAGGCTTTTACATTTTTCATTATATTTATTCTAAGAATAGTATTAATGTGCCTTAAATTGGTGACCCAATTACAGAAACCATGGTGAAAATGAGACAGAATGAGGAACGAGTAAAGGGGCCAGCATGAATGCGCCATAAAAGGTTTTAAAACAAGAAGCTCACGCTGAAAAATTCTCAGTAATGCCCAGTAGGGAGTCACAGCTGAAAGGAGTAAGACTATCAATCAATTACTTCATAATAAGTTATGGGAAAAATGAAAAACAGAATTTCAGTATAGGTTCTAACACAAACCCTTTGCAATTGAAAATTCAGTAACAACACATTTCTCAGATCCTTCAGTATTCATACAAATAAGCAAGTAAATAACCAATTTATTGCTAACAGAGGGACATTCACATTTCTGGTTTGTAACAGTGGTAGGCTCATGAGAGCTTCCTAAAACTGTGAGGCCTGGTGATGCATCTGTAGAAATGTTGCTAATGCTCAGTATATTTGATAGTAGCAGCTTATGTTTCTTCTCTTTTTCCCTAGTGAAAGGCAAGTACAAACTATTTTGTGGCATTTCTAATATAAACAGTTCATTGCGCTTCCAGTTTTCACAAGTTAAACATTTTTCTGTTGATGCAACATAACGAGTTATATAATGGCAATGTTTAAGCTTAAGAAGTAATTATTGTTGTTGACAATGGTAAATGTAATGCTTTTTTGGGCTATCCAGCCACTAAGGAGTTAAGGGGTCCAGCTAGTGGAGTGAGCATGGGTTACATGTGGCCTACACAACAGGGCCAAGGCCTTCGCCAGGTGGAAGCTTCCCCTTTAAGATGTAGTAGAATTACAAAACACAGGCTGTTAAGTGCAAAAGTAGATACATTGGACGCCAGGAGGTTCTTTGATGAAATAACAGAAGGGATTTTATTGCACAAGGACAAGTGACCTCAGGTTTTACTCACACAGGAGTTCAGGAGATAGCAGATGATATTGGGTAAGGCAGATCACATGATACAGCAGGAAGGTTTTCACTCCCATAAGTCTCAACAGGCATGGAGTACATCAATTCATACAAGACCGATGTTACCTCTGTGGGGATCGGGATAAATCACTGTAGAGATCAAGCAGTCCTCTACTAACCTAGGTCCCTATCACTGAGTTCCCTGCGCTAAAGGCAACAACAAGGGAAGCCTTGTAGGAAGCTACTTCCAGCTATCAATCCTTGATGGAGCAACAACTGCTCATGCTGCTAAGAACTATCTGCCTTAATCTCCTAGAAAGTCTATTACCACAGCTTCCTTAGACTAGCTATTCCTTTCTCAAGGGGTTTCCTGGTCCCCTAATCAAGCACCAAAGGTGTCAAGTCCCTTTGGGGTAAATGGCTTTACTGGGGCCTTGGTGAGCCCAGGCTCAATGGGAAACACCTAGCAGCACAGACACCAGGAGCCAACGAGGAAGAGGCCACTCCCTGCACAACACTATATAGGAGTGTGGCAGGAAGTGGTATTACACCCTTTGGCCTATAGCTGCTGTTGTTATACAAGAACTGTTACAAGGGCTTCTGCCCAATAACAAAGGATATCAGAAAACTATCAGAAAAGTAGGGAATTAACTCTATAGGGGCATAGCAATCCTATAGGTCCTTACATAAGCATCAGGACAAAAGCTTGATTCACTGGCTTAGAACTCATTGCAAGTAAATTTTAAATCTGATGGTCAAGCTGATCTTTTTTTAACATATATATATTACTACCATAGGAAGGGTTAGTGCATTGTTTTACTGTTCATTTGTTTGTTTTTTTATTTGTTACTTAAGTTACCCTTGTATCCTTGATTATTATAGAGTAGTTTTGTCTCTTCTCACTGAACAGTAGCTGCCAACAACTTTGATCATTTGTGTTCTTACCTATGCTACTTACAAAAAAGGTTGAAGCATGCTGGCAGCTATAGTCCATCAACATTAGGGTTATATTCTTAAAGCAATGATGGAAATCAGCATTCTCATTGGTCAGTTGTGCATTTATAATGAAGTTTTTGATCAGTAGAATTCTCATTGGTGAATTTTCTATAATTACATTTTTCGGCAAACTAAATTTTTCAGCAACTTCTATACAAAACTAGAGGGTGCTGGGGGACAGTATTATGGCTGGGTTTACATCCCCTTTAATAACATAATAATACCAATTGATATTTATGTCTGTAGGGATCCGTAGGGTTAATTCCCCTATAGTCTTACATGTTGAAAAATCCCCTGCCTGTGCAGCTACAGGTTGAACTTAGAGTAACGGGAGGTGCAGGAGCCCTTGTACCTGTGCAGTGTGTCCTCTGGTTCCAGCTCTGCTGTTGAGGTGCAACGATGCGGCTGGGTGGCATGCCACCCCTAAAAATGTGCCGTCCTAGGCCCGGGCCTTTGTGGCCTCAACACAAATCCTGTCCTGTCTGGAGCTACAAATGCAAAAATGGACTTTTATGTGCTCACACTATAGAGAGTGCTGGGATAAAGCAAGCCGCATGTGCTTCGCTGAAGGATCCAGCTTGTCTCCTGTTTTTGAAATAGGCTTTGTTTGTGTGTCTGCCACGTGGGAGCAAATTACCTCTATCCAGCCGGAGAGGTTTTTTGGCAGGTAGTGCTACCTGGGGAAAGTAAAATCTCTTTGGGGAAAAGGCACTGAGACTCTTTGTCCACCAGGAGTGGCGTATAAGACTTTGGCTGGCATGGAGGTGCCAGGATAGGACTACAACAGGTTCCCCAGTGTAGTGGGTCATTGTTATGTGAATGCTTATTTAATTTGCACTTTCTCTCTTATATAAAATTTATATTTGTTATACAGAACATTGTGTGTTTTATTGTTTTCCTAATGGAGCCACCCGCATGTGTATTCCTTGATCCCATTAGGTGGAGGCACTGCCATGAGTGGTAATTCCTCTTTCACTTTCCAGAGGGGACTCTGGACATGTAAAGGGTAAGACATATGTGTGATGTATAACCTTTGGCACAGGGGGTTGCCAAAAACAGGTTTAAATGTAATTGACATGTTAATTAGTTTATGTGATTAAAATAGTAAATTGTAGTTTAGTAGTAGATTACTTTGCCAAATCTTGAATTGTTTCTCATTATAAATCATTTATCTACACTTTGGAGTGAATACACATGTGGAGAAAAACACTTATTTAACTAGTTGTGTTAAGTCTTGTAGAGCACAACACAAAACTACATAAAATGAATAATGCACGCACCCGATGCAAAAATTTATACATGGAATACAGTACCCCTGTTGAAGAATGTAAGGATATTAGAAGTCACAGAATATTATGACTCAAGGCATGAGGCTGCTGTTATATAGGTCATGGAACTCTGAGATGACTTCTGATATCTTGATATTCTTTTAACAGAGGGTACATCACTAAGTACCATTTAAAAGGATATGTCTTACAGGGTAATCACTGATCGTATGAATTATATTAAAATATTCTGACAAAACAAGCTTTGCTGTAAATCCCCAAGCTCTTTAAGAACCAAAGACAATAAGAGGAATAATAAATTTATAGTAGAGTCAGCACATATATAGATAATGGCTTGAAAGGCTTGTCAAGGATGTCCTGCAAACTGCAGTTATAATTATATATAATTATATATAATTATATAAGACAACAATACAAAATGAGGAAAAAAGAGAGAGACATAGGCAAAACATTAATACACTATGCTGATTACATTCTGATGAGGCCTTTAGCTTGACCTTACCAAATGCAAAATGCAATAATTCAAATGGAGATATGAAATATTAATGAAATAAATTTTTTCATTAGCAGTGCATAGACAAGACTGTACCCAATTCTATTGTATTGCTACATTATCAAGTACCAATGATATGTTAACACTAAAAAATGGAGGTGTAAAAACTGACATTACTGTAAAAGCATGAATAAAGCCAGTTTGTTAATATTTTCTGCATATTTTTAATATTTCTTGTTGCCCAGTTCCCCTTTGACTTTTTTTATTTACAGGTATGGGATCCTTTATCCAGAAACCTGTTATCCAGAAAGCTCTGAATTATGAAAAGACCATCTCCTAAAGTCTCCATTTTATCCAAATTATCCAAATGTTTTAAAATGGTTTCCTTTTTCTCTGTAATAATAAAACACTAACTTGTACTATTAATTAATCCATATTGGAAGCAAAACCAGCATATTGGGTTTATTTAATGTTTACATGATTTTATACTTGACTTAAGGTATGAAGATCCAAATTAGGGAAATATCCATTATCCAGTATTTTGGATAACAGATCCCATACCTGTACAGTTCCCCCATAGAGCTTATTTATAGTACATCTCTCATCATAACTGCCTGATTTCCATCTGTTTCTTTTAAAGGGGTTTAATGATAGCTTTCTTCCACCGGAGTTCAGAATTTCCTTAGTAAACAGAAAAGAGATGTATTATGAACCTATAGTTCTATTGTTCATATTATTACTTAATGCTTTATTATTAATAAAGTATTAATTAAGTAATAATAATATGAGCAATACACAGTGATTATTATAATTTATTACTATATGTTATTAAAAATATGACATATACAGAACATTGGCAAGTTTTAGAAAAAACATTGACTACAACAGAACAGAAATGGTTGTCATTTTAAATTATATTAATGGAGGCTAGATTATAGACCAATGGCTAGCAATAAAGTGTAACTATATATATATATACTTTATATATTGTACCAGCTACTGCCCACTGATAGCAACTTTTATCCTATCACATTTGGGGTTACCATTTGCTTTTTCTCATTGATTAAAGAATATGGCAGTCATCAATATCTTCTAAGGTAAGAAGGAACGTGTCAATGTTAGAGAAGCATTTTAGACTCCACTGGCCATTCATATATCTCACTCTGGAGGGGTATTCCACTATTTCCAATACCAGCCACCTTAGCTGGGACATTCCATGCCCATTTTCCAAACTACATCTTGAAACAGGTGTATTGTATATGTATTTGCCTTGAATTTTTTGTTTAATAAACCATGATGGGAGAGAAGTAAGGACTACCTAGCCTATTAGGCACTGGCAGCTTATATCTCCACATAAAGGCACATAAGGGGAGATATTATAACTATTTATTAATATATCAGTTATTTTAAGCAGACACAAGGGCTTCAAGATTAGAAGAAAGAAGTTTCTATCATAGTATTCAAAAAAGTTTTTTTTAGAGTGAGAGCTTTGAAGTTGTGAAATTCTCTCCCTGAGGTGGTTATACTGGCATTAGATTAGTTTGAAGAATAGGTTGGATGTGTTTTTAGCACAGTGGTAGAAGAGTTAGTAGTAACATGCTGGGGCCATGCTTTATTCCAGCCTGGGCACTATCTTTGTTCCAAATTTAACATGGTGTGAGTGAATGTGATAGTGCCTTTAGATTGTAAGCCGCTAGGGCAGTGGCTGGTAAATGATATATTATTTCTGTGAAGTGCTGTAGAATGTGTGTTATATATATGAAGGATAATAACTATAATAAAGCTATCAAAAATAGCTTTTAGCACATAGTTGGTTGATGGACTTTTCCAATTGCTATCTGGAGGTCAGGAAGGAATTTTGTTTCTCCCCTCTCAAATTTGAAAGGTTGCAAATTGGGGTTTTCTTCTTCCTCTGTATCAGCTAGCAGTTAGGCAGGTTTTATATATCCTAATGGTTTTAAAAATTAGTGGTGAGCACAACTTTCCCTTGTTTGTTATAGTTATACAGGAGCAGTGACCAGCTCCATGTTGTAGCTCCCACCCTTCCCAGCTATAGTCAGGTGATCCCACTGGTGTCTAATAAAAGGGCAGCCAAGTTTGGGAGTTTTACTTTGAAAGTTAATTGCAGGTAAAACTTAGTCCCTTTATAAAATGTATAATGAAGCAATAGAATTCTTAATGAATCAGATGAAAATTGAGCATAGGACTGGCCAGATATGGGATGACTTTGACGTAGTTGGCCAGCTTAAATATATTGCAATATATGGAAAAACAATCCCTGTTTTGTTTAAAGGGTAAGTAATTTTTCATAAATATATATATATATATATATATATATATATATATATATATATATATATACACTGTATCTATACCAGAAGTTTAAATCAGCGGTTCTCAACCTGTGGGTCGCGACCCGCCTAACCATCGGAAAACATTGCGCCTCAGCCTGCCCTCTCTCCCCTTTCACAGGTGTCGCCTAACCATCGGAAAACATTGCGCCTCAGCGTGATACGCAAATGAGGGGAGCTGTGGTTGGTTGAGTGTTAGCGTATGAAGCCAGGCTAGTGAGCGCGTGAGAGTAGAGTGTGTGGAGTCAGCAAGTGGAGAACACGGGATAGTGCTGAGCTAATGTGCCAGGCAAAAATTCAGTGAATTACAGTTCCCAGAAAGAGCCTCGCTTGCCTCAGCGTCCAGTTGATCTGTGCAGAGCGATGGAGGAGTGCAACATGCGTAGCAGTATAATATGACTCTGGAGGATCAACTGTCTGGGGATCAGACCATTGGAAAGTAAGATTACTTGCTACGAAGGGCCGGTTATGGTGTGGATGGTATAAATTGTGCTGCTTTTTGGGGTACTTAGAAGAATTTGTCTGCTTCAGGAGAGGAGTTTGTTGGGGTCAGTACAAAAGGATTGTGCAACATAGGAGTTGTGTATGATGTGCAGATGCCTTCCCTGCGCACTTCTGCCCTGCTCTGCTTGCCATTCAGTGTGTGTTTCTTGCATTTCATCTTGGGGAGGGAGGGTGGCTGTTACATATCTACTATTATAGCTCCCAGCATCCCACACAACATAATTCAGTGCTCACTTTGAGGCTCAGCAAAGGTACAGACTTTGTGGGGGCACTCATGCGTTGGTGGCACACAGGTACAGATTGGGGGCAATATTTTGGGTGCTGCTGGCTGGCACAGGTACAGATTGATCATAACAGTAGCAAAATTACAGTTATGAAGTAGCAATGAAAATAATTTTATGGTTGGGGCTCACCACAACACGAGGAACTGTTTTAAAAGGTTGCGGCATTAGGAAGGTTGAGAACCACTGGTTTAAACTCAATGGACATGTGTCTTTTTCCCCATAAATTACTGTTACTATATAAACAAAAATTCCAAGGCGAACTGCCCTTTTAATCAATTCAGTTAATGGGCCACAACCACACATTTAAAATCAAATACTATTACAAAAATCTCCGTTTCTATCTTTATCACTTCCACCCCCACCCATGCCCCCTATTGAGTGGAATTGAATTAGAAACTGTAAATCATTTATCATCAGTTCCTTGACAGTCAACAAATGGAAATATATATAATTCTTCTCTTCATCTATTTTATTAATGGATCTAGCACTCTTTATAATTATAGTAGTGCTCATCAAAATTGTTACATGCATAAAAATTGTCGCACGTTGAAAAGTTATTCGGACGCCCATTGACTTTAATGCATTTGTATAATGTATAAAAATTGTCACATGTCAAAATTATTTTGACACAATTTTTTCTCAGTTTCGTGAATTATTGGGGAGAAGTGAAACGGGACAGATTCGCCCATCACTAATGATCTGTGCTCTTCTGCCTTTAATGTTACATTGCTCTTATTTATTTAGGAACCATTTCTTAATTTATAGTAATATTAACTACTTTATATACTAATTACTTTATAATTACTGCATTGTTACCCACAATAATTTTAAGTCTGTTCACTTTGTCATGGGCTGTTGCCATTCTGCTTAAGAGATGGGATAACTGGTAGCTCAATCTCACTTGAGCCTGCAGCTTTCTTTTAGACCGAGGAGAAACTGCACACAGACACCATGCTTCTCTTGCTTCAAGAAGACATAACTTTATTAAAACTTCGGCATTAACAGAGAAAGATCACGTCACATGACACTGTGTCAGTATCAGATCAGTATGGGATCTGTATGAAAGCACACCCATTAATACATATCTTAACATGCCCACTTGCTCTCATATTACAGAAAGACATATTTAGCAATAATGTATAGTACACTGTTCTATACATGTAATGTAAACATTCTCCCAGCTTATACTGTATTACTTTCTAAGTCATAACATCTGCTACCATTTTGTTTGTGGAACAACACTCCTCACTTAGTACAGATCTAAGAAAATGGTATTTGATATCAACATGTTTGCACCTTTGATGGCAAACTGGGTTCTTTGCGAGAGCTATTGCCCCTTGATTATCTTTAAAAAAAAAATGTACTGTCTCATATTGACATTCAGGGGCACATTTACTAAGCTCGAGTGAAGGATTCGAATGAGTACTGTCTCTTTAAAAAAAACTTTGACTACATACTTCGGCAGTTTAAACTTACCGAGGTACAATGTTAGCCTATGGGGACCTTCCCCATCACTTTTCTAAGCTTTTTTTGATCGAAGTAAAATCCTTCGATCGATCAATTAAAATCCTTCGGATCGTTCGATTCGAAGGAATTTATCGTTTAATCGAACGATTTGTACTTCGATTGTTTGATCGTAGCATATACGCTAAATCCTTCTAATTCGATATTCGAATTCGATTTATTTTACTTCGAGGGTTTATTAACCCTCGATATTCGACCCTTAGTAAATGTGCCCCTCACTGTCTGTTTGTTTGAGTAACTGCACAAGGTATAGGCTCTCCTGTGTGGTAGCGGCCAGTGCTATATATTCAGCCTCACAGGAAGACAGTGTAACCAAGGGTTGTTTTTTGTTGTTGTGCTTCTTCTGTCATTAGGTCTGAGGCCCAACTAGCATCACTACATGCCTCAAGTTCTCCTTACATTTTCTGTAGCTTTACTCAAAAAGTACATTTCAAGTATCTTTGATATATATTTCTTTTGATTTCATCAGTTTGTTCAAAATTGATACCTAGAAAATAATTGAGCTTCCCAAGATCTTTCATTTTGAACCTTGTAGTGAGCATTGCTTTCACATCATTGAGTAGTGGATCATTACTGGCAGCAATGATAAGATCATCTACCCATATCAATAGTATTACTCTCTCATTTCCAGACTGCCTTATGTATACACAATGGTCTACTGTATTTTGTACAAATCCTTTTGTGTATAGGTAGTTGTGTAGCAATTTGTTCCAGTTTCTGCCTGATTGTTTCAGACCATACAATGATTTATTCAGTTTGAGAACTAACCTAGCATCTGTTTCAGTTTCTAAAATCCCTCCGGTTGGTCCATATAAATCTCACAATCAATTGGGGCATGTAAATAAGCTATTTTCACATCCATTTGCATCAAAATGCGTATAGAAGTAATTTTCACAGTTGGAGAAAAAGTCTCCATGTAATCAATTTCCTTTACTTGACTGCATCCTTTAGCAACATACTGTATCTAGCTTTGTATGTTTCAGATCCATCCATCTACTTTCTGGTAGAGTGGCCAGTGTGAACGTATCATTTCGATGGAATTCATTTCCTAGTAAAGTAATAGAAGCTTGGTCTGAGCTGGGGAATCTTCTAGGCAACATTCTGTATTTTATTGATGTTCAAACTAAGGAGGTGTATGCAGCAAAGCCATTGAGAGGTTCTCACAATATTTGTTAGTATGACACATATCAGAGGATGCAGTACAGTGTGTGTTAACAGCTCTGCAAATTAGAGCGATCCGGAAGTGTGTAAGGAGCAACTATCATCAATGGGAATTTTCAGTACTTATGTTTCGGCATAGAGGATGTGACTATGATGGAATATCTGATATCTTCTGATATTTGACCACATTGAATATATTATATCCCCTAAGTTTTGTTTCCCTATCCCTCCTTCCTCACCTCGACATTTAAATTATATTTGTGTGTAATTTTTTTGTTGCAAGTCTGCCTCTTCTGTTGATGCAACCCACTGTGGGAAATTACTACCACGTTCAAGATAGCAGTAGCTCCAGGGTTCCACATCATCAATAGCACTACTTGTGCATGATTCATAAGAAGAGGCAGGAAGGATGCAATGGTGCTTGGCATAATGATATGGAAACAAAAAGAGCACATTTGGACTTAACTCACGTAAATACATGCAACATTTGCATCCATTTTACAACAAACTCACTTGTTGACAGTGTTCATAGATAACCACCTATATTTATTTATATTAATAAGTGGTTTAATGTACTGTATAATAACTAATGTACAAAAGTATTTTGATCATTGAATATTCTAGAGCTCCCATTTTACAAAATAATAAGTTCTTCACTGAAATTGTGTTCTTTGTGCTGTTTTATTTTCAAAGAACTGAAATTTGATTTTTTTATTGTTCATTGATTTATGTTATTGTTCAATCCCCAGATTTTAACAATCTATAGCACCATGATTCTGGGAAGCAAGGAATGAATAGTAACAATGTAATAAAAGTCACAATGTTTGAATCAGGTCTAGTAACACAATTCCTGTGCACTTGTTTGAAAGCAAATATCTGATTAGTTGCTGTGCTTTACTAGACTAGGTATACTTGCGGGTTAACTGTTTCATTTTTAATTTGTGGTCAATAAGCTTTATGAATACTGAAGGGTCAGTTTATCAAAAATTACACTCAAAATTTGTGACTGTGCAAAAGCTTGGAAAATTTAGATATTTTTAATTTTTTTGCAATTTATTGCACAAAATTATCAAAAATTAAATATCAAAATTACACCAGTTAAAACCTGTTGAGATACCATAGGACTCAATGGGAAATGAAAATTCAGCATTCAAGAAAGCTGAAAATCTATTTTTCCCCCATACTTTCGAACCAGTTGGGATTTTTTTTTTAAATAGATTTTGCTTGATTTGTTTAAAAAAAATAGCATATTTAAAAAAAAACTAAATTACCCCACTGAAACCCTGCATAATACCATAGAACTCAATGGGAAGTAAATTCAAGCTAGTTCAACATTGTGGGTGTTTTTTACTGCAGTTTTCCTACATTCACAATTTATCAACGGCTCCACATTTTTGGAGATGGGAATCCATATAGTTCACAAATTGTACTGCATAGATGATTGTATAGGGATTTGGGATGGTGATGAAATATCATTGGCACAGTTTGTACATTATTGTAATGGTGTGGTAGAAGGGATTTCTTTCACAATGAATCTCATTTGTGCAATATTTCATTTTTAGATATATTCTCTTTGTGGTTCAGGATGATCACATAGAAACAGATCTGTATAGGAATCCAATAACACACAACACATTGTTGCATTCCAATAGTGCACACCCAGGTAGCTATTTGAGGGGAATCCTGGTTGGGCAATTTTAAAGATTGCGTCGTATTTGTTCAACATGGCAAGAATTTCAGATTAGGGCTATGCAATTGTGGGATATGTTAATACAAAAAGGATATAAGGAAAAATATATCAAATCAGTCTATGATAGAGCAGTACTGAGCAGTAGATCTGAATTGCTTCTGCACTACATATAATTGAGGTACCTGTTTGTTGAATGAAGTGTACAGAAACAATGGGATGTTCTTTTACAAGATCCTATTTTGATGAAATATTTGGGGAAAAAACATCTTTTGTATGTAAAAAAAAGCCATGGATTTGGGTTCTAGATTATCAAAGCGTGTATTTGATTCCAGTAACACAATGGTTACCAAAAACTGGTTACCGGGGTAACTATGGCTGCGGAAGGACTAGATATAAATCTTGTCAATATGCGAAGATATCCAAAGAGTTCTCAAGTGCAAATACTGGTAAATTCTTTATGGTAACACAATATGTTAATCTATCTAAAGGCATAGTATAGTTTGCTACATGTACAGTATTTGTGGGTTTCAATATGTAGGGAAGACTATACATAAAGCAGGTGTAAGCAGCGATTGATAGGAAAGATACTAAATCAGCAATAGCTAAACATATGATAGAGAAAAATGAAGGGAAAAAAACTATCAAATTTCAGATCATTAATAAACAAATAAGGAAGGGTGACTGAGGTAAAAGACTATCAAGAAGAGAGGATTTCTGGATTTACCGATTAAAGACTTTGGAATCCTTCGGGAGAATGAACAGAGAATGGAAACTCATGTTATTATTACAATATATGAATTGAATATGGATAACTCATTTATATTTCTAGAAATGTTATATTAAGGGATCAAATTTATTGCAATTATTAAATATTTGTAATTAGTTTAATTGGTTTATTTTATTTTCATGAATTCTGTAATTTTGTAATTATGCCATACTATTTACATCAATTACATGTTTTCATTTGTATTACTAGTCAGAGGTAAGGGTATGGATCGCTTCTGAAGAAATGGCGAGACGCCACAAAACGGTAAAGTGTATTATCCATAACCTTATATGCGGACATGCTGGAAGTTTTTAAAAATGGACCATTAAAGGTGATATTTTACACCGCTCCTCCTGATGCTCCGTGAATTCTCTTTTTTGTGCAGATGCTCTTCAATGGGGCACTGATGCTAAGTGCAGTTCACAACATTCGCAACATTTAACGATCATGGAATTGAAAATTTAATTTGCCATATGTACGGTGGCATAGTTTCATGCTGTGTAAAATATGGAGTGAAGTTTTACTGGTGATATTGCCCAGAGCAACCAATCATCAATTAGATTTCTTCAGTTAGAAAACAAAAGCAAAGATCTGACTCACAATGTTTCTCTACTTTTTAAATAGCATGATAAATAGACCCCCAAGTGTGCAGTTATGCCTAGTGATGGAAGAAACTGTCTCTTATTGCTTCACAGTATAATTCACAAACCACAGAAAATGTTTCTAAATAGTTACATTTCACTGAAATGTATGTAGGGGCCCATAGGCTTTAAGGCCCTCCCTTTTCTCAGTTACCAGGCAGAATCCTGTGTAGCTCACTGGTATTCGCCAAGAGGTGTAATGACAACTTCCTGCCACACTGCAATATAGTGTGTGTAAGGAGTGGCCTCTTCCTCTTTGGCCTCTGGATGGTGATCTGGCTGGATGTACCCATGTGCTTTGGAGAAGAAGTCGGGGACCAGGAAACCCAGTGAATGAGGATTAGCGAGAACAGGGTAGATTTGTAATAGTCTCTCTAGGAGAGAAAGGCAGAGAGGCTAGAGAGAAAGAGCAGCTGAAGCTCCAACAAGGATTTGCAGCAGGGAGTAGCTTCCCAGAGGCTTTGTGTGAATGCCTCCAGCGCAGGGACCTCAGTGATGAGGGATGTTAGGTAGCAGGTGGCTTCCTGAATAGCGCACTGTATGGGAATGGCGTACTGAATCTGCAAAATTTCCTAATGCCTGATGTGACACTGGAGCTCATTTATCAACACAGGGCAAATTTGCCCATGGGCAGTTACCTATAGCAACCAATCGGTGATCAGCTTTTTAAAGCCAACTGCAAGTAGAACAATGGATGCAGCAATTTGATTGGTTTCCATGGGTAACTGCCCATGGGCAAATTTGCCCAGTCTTGATAAATGAACCCCTGTGTGTCATGTGCTAATACCTCATCTGTATACATGAGTAAACCTGGGGACATTGTCTTTGACTAATAAACAGTTCTTTGTTTGCATTATAAGAACCTCCTGGCGCCCAATCTTTTGTATGTTTTGTATGCACAGTATACAAACAATCCCTGTTTTGTTTAAAGGGTAAGGCATTTTTCAGTAGCAGTATGCACAAAATGTCTCTGTCTTAAATATATTGATAATGGGTTGAGTGACCTCTTGTATTTGTATGCACAGTAGCCTGAGTGTTGTAGTTGCATTACACCTTAGAGGGAGAGCTTCCTTATAGCGAAGGCCCTGATCCTGAAGAGAGAGTCCAATGTAACCCATGCTCTGCTCACTAGCTGGAAAGTGACCTGGATAGCCCAGATTGGCGTTACATGTATTGGAGTCAAGACTTAAACGGAAGATGAAATGACTTTGAGGTTAAGGCTCAGCAATAGTGTATCCCTTTGACTATGGTACAACTGTAAAAAAGGCTCATATTTTGCCAGTTTGATCCAACAGCTTCTTAGAAAGACAGGGGGAGGGCAGGGGAGGGTTTTGATTACATTGGATGATGTAGATGCAAGGGACATGTATAATGATGACTGTTTTTTTTTCTGGTGCAACAGACATTTTGAACATACATTTTGAACACATGGCAAAAAAATTGCATGGATTTCAAAAATGTTGGCAAAACACACAAAACTGTACCTGGTGAAAATGTTAGCTCATCTATTTTTACACCGTTTCTCTAACATCTGTGTGTTGGTATTAAATATGTACATTACTTGTCAATAAATTCCTAGAATCTGATCAATATTTGTATTTAGAGACCAAGGCAGAGCTCCATTTGTCTTTTCGATTTTGGTTTTTAAGTAATTTTGTCATTTTAGTCTATGGGTGAATTGACATAACTGGAGTAATTGTAGCAATCCATAGCAAACAGTCAGCAACTGGACAAATGTAGACTAAGACTAATGAGAGCAAATTTACAATTTGGTTACTTTTACGGTAAATGGTGCATTTCCACCATGTGTTCCTCTACTATGTGGGATGTTTTAAGGAAACTACAGAAAACAAAAAGTTGTGACCTTTTTTGAAAATGTGGAATGTAGCAAAATGTAGCAATTTGCAAATAAAGCAGAACATTGGTGTAAACTGCTTTGCTCACTCTGCTCAATAAAGTGGGTAATCTGAGTTTTTACAGCTATGTCGTTTTTTAGAATTTTTTTTATAACTATTATTATTATTTACAATTATTTGGTTTTGAATAATTGAAAAGCCACATCTTGCTTTTTCTGCTAAAAATGTCAGATACTAGAGAATGGTGGACTGAACATGTAAATTGCATGTTTAAATAAAAGAAATGCCAGGTTTTGCATTTTTAAAGAAAATTAGAGAGTTGATAAATATTTTATGGAGAAAGGGTTCTTGCATACAACCTAACAAAAGTCACAGAGACAGATTACCTAGCTTCTGTTGGCTGTTGTGCCCTCGCACTGTAGGCTGAGGATGAGAGTATGGTTGCAAGGAAGAAAACTAGAAATATAATTTGATAATGATAATTCATTTATATACAAACAAACATTAGTAATTGGACACAGAATGCATAAATATTCCATATTTAAAAATGTAGTAGTGATGAGCAAAATATTTATTCAAGATAATAATTTACTCTACTTTGATTTACATTCTGTTGCTCAAGCACACATTACTGAACTACAAACCCAGCTGCCCATATTATCAAGGATTAAAGCATCCTGGGAGTTGTAGTCCAGCAACATCATGGTCATAGTCATGGTCTTGCAGAACCAGTGGCTACATTGAAAACCAATTAAAACCCTTCAATATGAGCATAAAGTAATCTCTAGAGAAATGGCTCATGTTCATCATTCCTGAATTTGCAAGCGGAAACATTAAGTACAATTTTCCTAGTACCAACCAATTATGCTCTCCCTTGTTTGATTACAGTGAAATATAATGAAACCAAAGTTTTACTGCGTGGTCCATATGCAAGTCAATAGCCAGATGACTGACCATTACAGATGCAAAAGAATTCAGCAGTGACGGTGCTTCCTACTAGCAGAATTCTCATTTGGGAATAAATAAATCTGTAATTAAGTTTTTGGTCAACCTTTTTAGAGAACATGGGAGGGGCAGATTTATAGATGATTTGAATCGCCTTTTATAGCCTTTACATTACAAGTTGTACTGCCTTTATCCTTTCATTGATCAGTGAATATTGCCAGCAAGTTGTTTGCAAGTTCACAAACTATCATCTCAGCTGAAAATATATCATGGCAGAAGAGAAGTTTATCTAAGGCAACTGTTGATGCTAGTTAGGAGAAACATCTTCTAACCTGAAGCTATAAAGTGTTATTCATAAATACCAGTCAACTTGGACTCTCTGGTTTTATTAGCACAATAAAATACATTTTCTAAGCATGTAAACAGTTCTGAAATGGAAAATTATATATTCTTAAATTTATTGAAGCATATGATTCTCTTCCAATCAATATGATTAACACACATTAGGTGCTACTGAAGATGTGGGCAGAGAAATACTGCAAAAGTTTTGCATGATCATGCAAATCCCTAAGAGAATATGCACACTCAATATTCACTGATGCTATGGTCCATGGGGTTTTTGTATAGATAAAATGTGCAGAGAAAAAACGATTTCTTTAGGAACCAAGTGATGAGCCACACTGGTACATGATAATCAACAATTTGTCTCTAAGTACAATCCCTCACTGGGCAGAAATTGTCAATACAATGCTCAGCAGGTGCTACTGCCTTGGATTTATTTTCCCATTGATTCTCAAATCATTTTTTTTAAGAATGTTTTGAGAACTATACATATACCCTATGATTGTTGTACTTTACACAAAATCAGCTGTTACCTTTAGAAATACTCAGAATGTCAGACATATCTGAAATGCCTAAGGATGATACATTTTCAAGGAAAAGTATATGCGGGAAATGCATTAGTTACAACAAGAAGGTTAAGTTCAATGTGATAACTTATTCTATTGCTCTTGCTTCCCTGTGAGCTGATGTATGCCACATTTTTACCAGTTATAAGCTTATTGTGTTGTCTTTTGATTGAAAAAATGTGCCCATCTTAAAAACAATTCTCACTCATTTCGGTTTGGAAGAAATGCCATATTGTGCGTAAAATACGTGGCAAAACGTAAATTTCGATCAATTTGGAACTATGTGTCGTAAAGAAGAAGAAAAGGGGAAATCAATGGGTGGGGGGGGCAAATGTTAGGCACCCTCCAGTGATTAAAAGACTTACCTTGGGTTTCCATCTTTTTTTGCCAAAACTTACTGGCCATGATGGAAGGAGATGCAATGAATTAAATAAGGGAGAAATTACAAATTTTACATTGCTGATAAAGTTGTACAATTTTTAATATTGGAGTTTTGGGAAGGTGTGTTACATTGTACCTGAGCTGGTGTAGTTTTCTGTTAAAAGGAGCACCAGCCTGGGGTATTAGGTAAGTGTTTATAATCACTGGGGGGAGCCTAATATCTAGCACTACACTGTGGGGTAGATTTATCAAAGGTCGAGGTGAATTTTCAAAAAAAAAAATTCAAATTTCAAGCTATTTTTTATGTACTTCACTAGGGAGTAGTCCAAATTCAATTTAAATTCGAAAAATTTAGAAAATTCGAATATCGAAATTTATCATGTACTGTCTCATTAAAAGTTTGACTTCAACCATTTGCCATCTAAAACCTGCCAAATTGCTGTTTTAGCCTATGGGGGACCTCCTAGAAATTATTTGGAGTCAATTGGTGGAAGTCTTTTATGGGAAAAACTTTGAATCTAATTTGATCGAATGCGCTATTCTTTCGATTCGTACAATTTGAATTCAGACGAATACGGACCTATTTGATCGAAAACGGACCGAGTCGACCAAAAAAAAACTTTGACTCAATTTCGGTTGGTCTTTTTTGAATTCGAATTTCGAAGTTTTTTCAATTCAAAATTCGACGCTTGATAAATATGCCCTTGTGAGTTTTACCTTTCCTTTTATTTAATATCTTAAAGGGGTATTTACCCTGTCTGCACAGCACTGCTCAACCAAACTTTACTCAGTTCTTGCTGGACTACAAATGCCAGAATAATGTAATGAAAAATAAAGTTTGAAGCATGCTGGGAGCTGTAGTTGAGCAACATCAGGGTTATATTCTTAAAGCAACACTGCACAATAAAACGTAACCAAAACTTTTCCACATATCTCCACAGCCAGCAACTGCTTTAAATAGCAGAAAATCCTCCATTGAGAATCCCAACTCACCTGTATCAATCTGGCTCCATGTTCTTTGTTCCTGCAACTGGAGTTGGAAGCAGAAACCACAGTTTCCCAGCACTTAACAAGTCTGTCCTTTATCCCTATGTTTGATTCCATATAATATTATAATAAAGAAAAAAAATTACATAATTATTTCTGTGTAGAATAATAGCAAGATGCCTGACATGGTGCTGGGATTCAACATTCTTATTTGTCAGTTGTTTTGCATTTATAATGAAGTTTTTGATCAGTAGAATTCTCATTGGTAAGTTTTCTTGCATTTATATAAGTGTTTTGGCAACTAGTATAGAAAACTATGGGGCGTTGTGGAACGGTGTTACGGATTTACATTCCCTTTAAGTGTACGTCAATGCAGAATATAACCCACCAGATTTACATATTAAATGACATTATTGGAATTGCTGCAGGTCTGGGGCTTGAGATATCTGTATCAGTATTGGTCCCATGAATACTGTGCTGCCTGCATTTTTCAGTGCTGTGGGTAGCCACGTAGTTGTCCACCCTCCTGCCCCACCATTCATCCCCTTAGAAATTGTTGAACAAGCACTAAGGCATATTCTTTTGCACACTAAGGAGGTCTAACATTTGCCAATGCTTTTTAATGCAGTCCCACATAAAGGTTTGTTTTTAAAGTCAGTTTGGTCTTTGTTGGTGCAATTTGTACATGGATAGAGAATTCTATCATTTGGTAAGGGTATTAAGTGGTGTGCCTCGGAGTTCTGTATTTTGTAAAATTTTATTTAATCTGTCTCTCAAAGGAGATGTGAATCCAGCCGTGATGCTGTCCCACGCCCCCCCCCCCAGTTCTCTATAGAAGTTGCAAAAATACATAATTATAGATGCAAGAAAATTCACCAATGAGAATTCTACTGATCAAAAACGTTACTATAATTGCAAACGAATTGACCAGTAAGAATGTTGATTCCCAGCACCATGTCAGGCATCTTGTTCTTATCTTACATATAGAAATACTTATGTCATCTTTGTCTTCATTATATTACACTGGAATCAGATATTAGAAGGACAGACTGGTTTAATGCTAAGAAACTGTGCTTTCAGCTTCTAATTCCAGTTGGAGGAAGAAAAAACCTGGAGCCAGACTTATACAGGTCAGTGGGATTCTCATTGGAGGATTTTTGTTGCATTTCAAAGCAGTTGCTGGCTGTGAAGATTTGGGGAAAGTTTTAATAAAGTTTTATTGGGCAATATTGCTTTAAAAAAACAACCCTGATGTTGCTGGACTACAGCTCCCAGCATGCTTCAACCTTTATTTTATGTTACATTATTCTGGGATTTGTAGTCCAGCAACAACTGAGTAACATTTGGTTGAGCAGTGTAGTAAAGCAGTGTTTACTACTCCTTTAAAGGGACAGTAAACTCTGTTACACTTCCCTGCTTAACCAAACTTTACTTTGTTGTTGTTGGACTACACATACCAGCATACTTTAACATATTATTAAGGTTAAGGCATTTTGTGAGCTGTAGTCCAGCAACGTCAGGGTTGTATTCTTAAAGCAATATTGCACAATACAACTTCCCCCAGCTTTCAAGCTCTTCAACTGCATTAAAATGCAATATAATCATCCAATGAGTATCCTATCTGACATGTATAATTCTAGTTCTTTGTTCCTGCATTGAAATTGGGAGCATTAAACAAGGTTTCCCAGAACTAAACAAGTATTCCCCCCATGTTTGATTTCTGTGTAATATAATGAAATAAAAAACAATGACACAATAATCTCTGTATGTAAGATAAAAGCAAGATGGCTGACATAGTGCAGGGAATCAGCATTCTCATTGGTTGATTCTCTTGCATCTGTAATTAAGTTTTTAGTTAGTAGATTTTTCATAGGTAAATTGTTTCCAGGGCTAACTGGGCCAGCAGGATATATCTTAAAGGGGTATTTACCCTGTCTGCACAGCACTGCTCAACCAAACTTTACTCAGTTCTTGCTGGACTACAAATGCCAGAATAATGTAATGAAAAATAAAGTTTGAAGCATGCTGGGAGCTGTAGTTGAGCAACATCAGGGTTATATTCTTAAAGCAACACTGCACAATAAAACGTAACCAAAACTTTTCCACATATCTCCACAGCCAGCAACTGCTTTAAATAGCAGAAAATCCTCCATTGAGAATCCCAACTCACCTGTATCAATCTGGCTCCATGTTCTTTGTTCCTGCAACTGGAGTTGGAAGCAGAAACCACAGTTTCCCAGCACTTAACAAGTCTGTCCTTTATCCCTATGTTTGATTCCATATAATATTATAATAAAGAAAAAAAATTACATAATTATTTCTGTGTAGAATAATAGCAAGATGCCTGACATGGTGCTGGGATTCAACATTCTTATTTGTCAGTTGTTTTGCATTTATAATGAAGTTTTTGATCAGTAGAATTCTCATTGGTAAGTTTTCTTGCATTTATATAAGTGTTTTGGCAACTAGTATAGAAAACTATGGGGCGTTGTGGAACGGTGTTACGGATTTACATTCCCTTTAAGTGTACGTCAATGCAGAATATAACCCACCAGATTTACATATTAAATGACATTATTTTTTTAATTTTAGAAACACCGCTAAAAATATAGCGAGAGTTATATTTAAATTTACTGACAGAAGATGCTAAGTTTCTATTCATTACATAATTATTTTTTTTCTAAATTTGTCATACTGCTTTAGCATCTTGCTATTAGGAATAAGCTGCAATGATAGGGAAAGACTAACAAGGAGCTTTGCATGCAAAATGTGAAGACCTCTATAATGATATAAAAGCCTGGATCTCTGTGCTCTAACTGCTTTGAAGAATTCTACTTATGCTAATCTGCCCTGCTTAGTTGTAATGACTACTCTTACTGCTTTTTCTAATAAAGACTGTTGTCCTTGAGTTCATTTATTTATTAGTATTTCTCCTTAATGCATATGTCATTTTATTTATGTCCTTTAAATGCCTCTAGAAAATGCTGACATGACAATGTTTAGATGTTATGTTAGCCTTAAAGGGGTAGTTCACCTTAAAATGAACTTTAACTACTGTGTGAATTAATTAAGCTAACATAAATTGCATAAAGTCTTAATTTTTTATATTCTTTAGGACTTTTGAATTGCACTTAAACTTTAAACCACTCTCTTTTACTTAATTACCATAGCAACTAAACGGCACTTTGAAGGTTATTCTAAACATAAGGGCCTGCATTAAAAGATAAGCGATACATTCTACAAGTAACAATAAAACCAAAGCCTCACTGTTTTGTTTTGTTGCTGGGGTCAGTGACCCTAACAACCAGATAGAATTTTTCACTGCAGACTGGGAAAAGGCCTCCAATAATAATTTAAAAACCATAAAAAATAAGAACAATTTAAAGATTTAGATTGCAGCCTTAGAACAGGCCTGTCTACTAAACACTAAAATCTATTTTAAAAGTGAACTTTCTTTGAATCATTCATTAATATTTTTCTTTTGTACAAACTGTCTATGCTTTTAAGTAGATGGAGCAAGCCTTCAGTAGAGAGGTAGGCGTTAGGGCAATGTACACTAAAATAAAGAAAATCCTGTGCATAATTAAAGTGGTCTACATCTTTTCTTTATCTAGCAACGTTGTAGTGATTTATTATAGATGGTAGCTTATCACAGGGCAGTATGCAAAATATGGATGTAACCCACTAGTTTCTGCACATAAGGGAATTGCTGCAGGTCTGGGGCTTGAGATATCTGTATCAGTATTGGTCCCATGAATACTGTGCTGCCTGCATTTTTCAGTGCTGTGGGTAGCCACGTAGTTGTCCACCCTCCTGCCCCACCATTCATCCCCTTAGAAATTGTTGAACAAGCACTAAGGCATATTCTTTTGCACACTAAGGAGGTCTAACATTTGCCAATGCTTTTTAATGCAGTCCCACATAAAGGTTTGTTTTTAAAGTCAGTTTGGTCTTTGTTGGTGCAATTTGTACATGGATAGAGAATTCTATCATTTGGTAAGGGTATTAAGTGGTGTGCCTCGGAGTTCTGTATTTTGTAAAATTTTATTTAATCTGTCTCTCAAAGGAGATGTGAATCCAGCCGTGATGCTGTCCCACGCCCCCCCCCCCCCAGTTCTCTATAGAAGTTGCAAAAATACATAATTATAGATGCAAGAAAATTCACCAATGAGAATTCTACTGATCAAAAACGTTACTATAATTGCAAACGAATTGACCAGTAAGAATGTTGATTCCCAGCACCATGTCAGGCATCTTGTTCTTATCTTACATATAGAAATACTTATGTCATCTTTGTCTTCATTATATTACACTGGAATCAGATATTAGAAGGACAGACTGGTTTAATGCTAAGAAACTGTGCTTTCAGCTTCTAATTCCAGTTGGAGGAAGAAAAAACCTGGAGCCAGACTTATACAGGTCAGTGGGATTCTCATTGGAGGATTTTTGTTGCATTTCAAAGCAGTTGCTGGCTGTGAAGATTTGGGGAAAGTTTTAATAAAGTTTTATTGGGCAATATTGCTTTAAAAAAACAACCCTGATGTTGCTGGACTACAGCTCCCAGCATGCTTCAACCTTTATTTTATGTTACATTATTCTGGGATTTGTAGTCCAGCAACAACTGAGTAACATTTGGTTGAGCAGTGTAGTAAAGCAGTGTTTACTACTCCTTTAAAGGGACAGTAAACTCTGTTACACTTCCCTGCTTAACCAAACTTTACTTTGTTGTTGTTGGACTACACATACCAGCATACTTTAACATATTATTAAGGTTAAGGCATTTTGTGAGCTGTAGTCCAGCAACGTCAGGGTTGTATTCTTAAAGCAATATTGCACAATACAACTTCCCCCAGCTTTCAAGCTCTTCAACTGCATTAAAATGCAATATAATCATCCAATGAGTATCCTATCTGACATGTATAATTCTAGTTCTTTGTTCCTGCATTGAAATTGGGAGCATTAAACAAGGTTTCCCAGAACTAAACAAGTATTCCCCCCATGTTTGATTTCTGTGTAATATAATGAAATAAAAAACAATGACACAATAATCTCTGTATGTAAGATAAAAGCAAGATGGCTGACATAGTGCAGGGAATCAGCATTCTCATTGGTTGATTCTCTTGCATCTGTAATTAAGTTTTTAGTTAGTAGATTTTTCATAGGTAAATTGTTTCCAGGGCTAACTGGGCCAGCAGGACCTTGGAAAAAACCCGTGTGGGTCCCACAGGCCCAGACCGCTCCCTGCATGAAGCTTTTTCTGTGGCTTCTGACCTCCCTCCCTGGCCCCAGGTGCAACCGCAAGAAGAAGAAGGTAGGCTCAGGGAGGCCAGAGGGGGTTTTTGGCTCAAGAGGGGGTTGTGGCTCAGAAGGGGGGCGGAAAGGGCTTTCCCAAGGCAGCAACACCGGTGGGCCCCAGGTCCCCCAGTCCAACTCTGATTGTTTCCATGTGTAATTTAATTGTTTCTCAATGTTTATAGAGAACTAAGGGCCACAGTGGGACACCTTTATGGTAAGGTTTAGTGTCCCTTTAAACAGGCAGTTAGTGATCCCTTTGGGTGATATGTCTATATAAGCACTCATTGTTATGGCAGTTTAATTGCACACAATTAATAGGTATGCAAGTGTAGATCCATGTCTCACAAATCTTTGGACTTTCTGTAACTGGCACAATGTTTTCTACTGGTTTGCAATGGCCACAATTTCTCTGGAATTTTGGGAAGGAATGTTACATTGTTTAAAAATAGTCAGTGTGATTATTTTTTGTGCTTACATTTTGTAAATTAGCCCTTTATCACCTTCTAAAGAATCACATTTGCACCTATGAATCAAAGCAGTTCTGCTGTTAATTAATTTCTTCTCGAGTCTCAGCCTGAAGCTGATTACATCATTAGGTTTAAATGTAGATTAAATGTAAATGATGAATCTTGTTTGCATCATATTAACCAGTGGATTGGTCAATGGCAATGGGTTATTTAAAAGGGAAAGTAGATTTTCTGAACCAGTATTATTGGAAGTGTTTATATCTAAATGGATAATAGTCTTTGTATTACAAAAGGTTATTCTCCTCACTTTGTTTCCTTTTTTAGATTATTATGGTGTATTACATTATTTGTTTAATATACTATATAGTCCTTTATCTTATTTCTTACTGTGCGGAGTAATTTTTAGCCACTTGAATCACGTATAACACAATATTACATATTCATGCAAAATGACTGGGAAATACTTATAGATGGGAAGGTCCATATAGAATTGTTGTAACATTTCTTTGTTACTTAACAATGCCAAAAATAGATTTTGCATTTGCACCTTATCACTTGCTGTGTCTGTTATTGTTAATGAATAACTTCCCACAGGACCACAAATCATTTCTTGTTATCTCAAGTTCTCTTGTTATTACCAAATGGTGGGGTTAGAATGTGCGGAATTAGTTGCCAACTCTTAACTAATGAGGAATTTATTGAAGTATGCCATATGGTATACTTTTATAAGTAGACAGATTCATTTAAATTGGTTTCCATGGCTCATTTCTATCAATTATATATGCCCCTAGGAAGAATTATAATGCTCAAGTAGCTCAAGTGGATAAGTCAATGTTAAACGTGGAGTGGGAATATACTATCACAATAAAAATGCACCTGCATCAAGTTCTGTGTGTACAGCCTGTTTCTTGTATCATGGTATTGTGCACCTCAGGCATAGGTGATTACAAGCTTGGATTTTACATATAGATAATTCTCATTGATGAGACATTGTCATTGTCTCATCAAAAACAGAGGTAGGTAATTTTTTTTAATATAATAAAGTGATTAAAATGTATCAGTTAAAAATGGCCCTCAAGCATTGAATCCTGCATTGAAATCTATTTTTTAAAAGAACAGATTCTTTTATATTTAATTCTAAAATCTGACATGGGGCTAGACATGTTAGTTTTCCAAGTGCCCCCAGTCTTGTGACTTGTAATCTGATAAACTTCAGTCACACTTTACTGCTCCACTGCAAGTTGGAGTGACATCACTTCCTCCATTTCCCCTCAGCAGCCCATTAGTAGAACAATGGGGAAAATGGGACAATGGGAATCATGACCCAATTCCTTTAACCACATTATAGACAAATATATAGGTCCCATTTGTATTTCTATCCAGTGTGAACCGTTTGCTGCCCCCAGACCTTAATCTATCAATTCATACTTTTAATTAATAAATTACCACATTCTTGTGAAATAACTAGTAATTTTAAGTAATTATGGCACACATGCTCTTGTATCTTAATTAGATTATTATTATCCACTTCTTTTGCAGCTGGGGAAGGATAGATTTTTCAGAAATTAGCAGATGTTGGATCTCTGAACTTAAAGTCTTTCTCAAATCCTCAGCTCTTTGAAGAACACTTCAAGAAGTGGTCTTTTATAAAAATAATTGAATTTATGTCAGACACTTTGTAGTGAAATAGAACTTCTTATTTATGAAGTCAATATTTTTGGCAAGTACCTTGGTCATTAATAGAATGGGAAATAGCATTTTGATGACTTTGAAGTTCACATATCTCAAGGAGTTTTTCACTCATTTCGCCAAAAAAAAAAGGGGCCCTCAGCCTCCCCTAATGTCTCAGTCAGCTCTGCAGGGGAGAAAAAAAGAAACAAAATGTTTTTTTAAAAAATAAAGTAAAAAGTTTCAAAAGTTAAAAATCTATAGGGAAATTATTAATAAAGCTAGAATGACCCACACATTTCAGAGTAGAAATGTAGTATGTAAAACCTTCACAATTACGTAGGAAATTTATAAATAGTCTAGTAGGACTATCAATTTAAACCAAGATGGTTGATATTACTATCTGCACCATTTTTATATAGGGTACAAAATAAATGTAAAAAAATTAAGAATATAAAAAAATCTATTAAATTCAATAAACTTGTTCTTTTTATGTAAAAAACTGTGGATTGTGAAATTTGTTTGAAAAAAATATCATAGTCATAAATAAAATGGGGATTATTATATCCAGCAGGAAAACTGCATTCACCTGTTTCCCTCATGAAATACCTTACCTGTTTCAAAATGTATTAAACTAAATAAGTTGTGTGATAAAATACCTTCTCAAAGATACCTTATTGCCTGTAGCTTACTATGTAAAACAGGTCATTCCACTTTAATACACCTACATTCATCAAAGGTTGAATTTTAGAGCTAGGTGAGCTTTTTTAGACCTGGAATGAATTCACAACTTGAATGGTTTCTACTGTAAGAAAAACCTTGAATGTAAAAAACTCAAATCAGTGAATCCAGGGTTAACAACCTGAAAGCTCAACTTGATAAATTTTTGGTGAAAAAAAATCAAGTTTTCAAATGAAACCCACTGAAAAAACGATCATGAAGGCTATTAACATCTTCATATGGTTCAAATGACCTTTGCCATTGACTTCTACATGACCTCAAAAGGTTTTAGATGGTGTATTTTCAGATTTGAGCTATTTCCAATGTCGGGGGATAATAAATCTCAAAAAATTTGAGTTTTTTTTTTCATGGAAAAATCAACCTTAAACTTTAATACATTTGCCCCGTTATTTCTCTAGGAGGACATTAGTAAAAATAAAATAAGATAAATAAGATAAACAATCAGTTAGTACTAACTTAAAAGCATATATTATATGCACGTATGTATGGATTATGCATGGATTATCTTTTATGCTTTTTGCCCCAACAAATCAGAAGAGAATGATACCTTTTTGCAAGTCAGTCTTTACCTACTTCTATTTGTCCTTGTTCTTTACAATTTGCAATAATGTATTTGACATTTACATTGGTTTTCCATATAAGCTAAAAAATAAAACAGAAAATATAAATCAGTCCTCCTTACGCTGCAAATATTGCTTGTCAGGCAAAATATATCTGGAAAAAAGCAGCAATGCTCAGAATGAATAATGTTTGTATAGTCTTGTCTCTCTCACTATGCAACCTGGAACAGCCAAAGTTTTCTAGCACCCTGAGACTTTCCATGATACCTTCCAAGCTCAGAAGATTGATTGGCTCTGCCAGGCCAAGGCTATTCAAGGATAGTAAAATAGTCACATCATGTGTGGGTTTGGAAAACTGCTCATATGCTGTCTGTGCTAGATAAATGCTTTTGATAAAAGGAAAAAAGCTGAACAGCTGAAGAAAAAACATGTCAAAGTCAAGAATATTTACAGTATATTTTTAGTGTTTCTGACCAAAGTCCAAAATCGTCACAGTACATTAGGTTGATAAAATAAAAATCTTTATGACTTTAAACTTTATGAGCTAATCTTTCCCTTTAAAGGGGTTGTTCATATTCACTTTTAGTGTGTTATATAATTAATTTTGTTTTTAAATGATTTGGCGTCTATTTTTTTCTTTGCCTTTTTTCCAGCTTCAAATGGAGGTCACCGACTCCAGCAGCAAGTATTGCTCTAAAGGGCTACAATTATATTGTTACTTTTTAAAGTTTTACTCAGGCCTTCTCTCATATTCTATTCTCTCATGCATTGCACTACCTGGTCACTAGAGTAAATTGAATGCAGTATATGATGTGATCCCCATTCTTCTGAATTACAAGGTATTGTAATTACATGATTACATCTGTCATAGTGTCAAGAACTCTATGTTCTTTACACGAAAGTACAAAGATGTTAAGTTAAACTCTAACTAAAAAGGTAGACAAGCAACTCACTCTTTGGTGACACAGCAGAGTTGTGAGGGTTAACACTTCTAAGGCAGTGCTATGTGTGTAGCATGAAGCATGTGAATACCATCTATTTTTAGAAGTCCTTGAATCACCCCACATAATTAACAAATAAAAACATACAAAATTCAAGGAAAGAGGCAATTTTTGTGACTTAATTCTGAACTTCAGAGAACTGTATGTAATGTTAAAAGATACAAATGTATTGATATGTATAATAATAGGGTGAATCTTTATATAATTATAAAACATATCTATTATAATTATATATCAAATCTAAATACACTCCTTGCAAATACTGTATAGTTGGCCAAAGTGCCATTGCATCCATTCTGCCTTATCTACTGAACAAAATCACCTGTTGACACTGGGAAATCCATGAGCTACTGCCACCCTGATTAGGGTGGTTCTTACAGGGTTCCCCTAGTGGGTTACATCAATACGCACAGCAGAATTGCGGCGGAAGTGACCTAATCCTTACTTTGAAAATGTCAGCCACTTGCATCCAATTTGTGAACAGACACACGCACAATTTATTTCAGTGGCTGGTGCATTTCCTTACACAACTTCAATGTCATTTTGGGGAAAATGCTGTGTTGTTGGGTTAAAAAAACGTGGGGATTGCATGCAAAAATTACACATTGCATGCTGCATTGCATTCATAAATGAACCATATAATAAAGTCATGACAGTATTTGGTTATATCCCACACAATAGATCTCTTAGTTTTCTTAGTGGCAGCAGGCAAATAATCTGTTATGCATGTGACAGTGTTGCTCAGTTCAGCTGTTGTTGTTTCTATTGTTCAGTGAATTTATAATGTACATCAAAAATATAGATAGCACGCATCCTGTATGAATGGTTTCAGAAGTTCATGGCTTCAGGAAACACAACAGAAGCATTTTTCACCATCCGGGAAATAATTCATGTATTACTAAGTAACGATTCTTTCCCTGACAGAATCCAAATGTACACCTCTCTCATAATACATAAAGCTGTGCTTCTGAAAAAAAAAATAGACAAGGCATAACATATCTATAAATAGAGGACAATGTCATATAAATCGGAGTGGGGTAAAGGAGACGTTTGTAGGTTCTGTTGGGTAATTTAAGTACCAGTGTATTATCCCTACTGCAGCACATCCCTGCTTATAGCTCTGAAGTGTACATTTTTTCAGTTTATCTCTTGCTAAGAACAGGTGTGATATTTGTCAGTGCTGTTCACATCAGTACTGCAGCCTAGTTTAGTTTTAAGACTGTGACAAGACTTTTCATAGCGAGTTTTCATCTCCCTTGGCTGAAGCTTAAAAATTAAGCATTTATTTCAGTTCTTCATTGCTTGACAAGGTGAGATTTCTGTTGTAAGGCAGATGTCAGGCATTCTCGGTTTCTTCTTTATTGAACAGGATATTACACATCCTGTTCATGCATTGTATGAGAATTGAGTTGTATTCAAGATATGTTATACTGTTTTAACAGATGACTCAAAGGAGTGTATAAGGCAGAGATCAACCTGTGGCTGTCTAGTTTTGATGGGCTGCAGTTTTTGGGGGATACTGGAAGACAGCAGTAAAACAAGTGTAGTAACAGCTTGTCAGACTCTTAGCTGTTAAGTTCCAGTGGATTGAATGGATGAGCTAAAGTGGTCTTGTGTCTCCTGTATGTGCAGGTTGATGGCAGGACACAAGTATTGGTGGGGGCATCAGACATTTTTATGCACGACATTGGGTAATGGTGCACTTACACTAGCAGAGGGATGGACGTGGTGCATACACTCTGCATTAAATAAACTCGAGATCCTCATTATCTTTGTGAAGTATTCATTGTCGTTGCTGTGATACTGAATGTTACAGTATGTCTTGATTTGACTTGTTTGAAAACTGTCCTTGGCCTGACTATTGGATGTAGAAACTCTGCTGTATGTACTGAACTTCCGTCTGTCTTGACCTTGCATTTGTCTTTTGATTTTGTATTTGATGCCCAGACTCCTCCTGTCACTACGGCCACTCCTCCACTGAGTGATCCCCTATTTACATGTTCAGGGTCTGCAGGAGAGGCTGTTTCTCAAAGTACTCTCGAATCAAAATATTGATACAGCTGGAGAACTACAGGTTGGAAGACCTCAAGGTTTTCCTTAAAGGAGAACTAAACCCTAAAAATGAATATGGATAAAAATACCATATTTTATATAATGAACTTCTTGCACCAGCCTAAAGTTTCAGCTTCTCAATAGCAGCAATGATCCAGGATTTCAAACCTGTCACTGGGGGTCACTATCTTGGAAAGTGTCTGCGACAGTCACATGCTCAGTGGACTCTGAGCAGCTGTTGAGAAGATAAGCTTATGGGTCATTGCAAATTATCAAGCAGAAAATTAGGTTTGTCTGTAATTTAAGATGATGCTACAGGGCTGGTTATTAAAATATGATGCTAGTTGCACTGGTTTCTGTGCAGCCATATAGTTATTATCTGGATTTATTACTACACAGCCTTATATTACGACATTTGTATTCTATGAGTACTGTATATTGTGAGTGTGTCCCTAAGCTCAATAATTGACAGTAGCACAGAGCATGTGCAGTGAATCTACAGAAAAGTAGATGGGGAGCTACTTTGGAGAAAAAGATCTTTACTGCTAAAGGGCTGTGGGTGCCTTGGGCTGGTACAGAAACCCAAAACATAATGTACTCTACTTCTTTAGTTAAGCTTTAGTTCTCCTTTAAAAGGGGTTATATAATATTGCTTTGTCAAATATGTGCACAGTATCTCAAATTGTATAGCACATTCTACCGATTATACCAAGCAGCATACTATTTTTGAAAGCTGCTTTTTCAAAGGTCCAAAAGTTAAAAATATGTTTGGAGAGCGTTAGTGTCTATCCCTTGTCACCAGTTTTGGCCATCTGCCATTTTTCCTATACATAAATGAAATGCTATAAGATATGAAATAGAATACCCTTGAATTAAGCATCCCTCGGTCACTGTTATTGTCATCTGCTGGAAAACCTCTAAAGCATACGTCTCTATTTTATACAATCCATGTTTTACAACCCTCCGTTAAAGCAATGTCACAAATATTACATGTAATGAAATTTTTCTCCATGCAAAGCTTTCAGAATGCCTGCAAACTGTTAAGCCCTGTGTCTCCACCATTGCAGTTGGTGATTATTGGGCATACTCGGATTGGAAATTGAGCAATTGTTACAGAGCCGGAACTTTTAGATTCCATACTTTATTTTTTGGGAATACATAAAGATCACAAACAGAAGTGAAACAATGCACTGAATTGAGTTTATTTTGTATTATATTCCTGCTAAAGTTCACAAGGTACAAAGAAATCATTATTATAAAACAAGGCTTATTACTAGTCAACCAGTTCTTTACCAGTACTACCTATATTCTGTTAGCAGCAGGAGATGCCTGTTCCATATAAATGAGAATCTCTGTAAATATTATAACAGAAAAAATCCAACTATACTGAAATGCAACCTGTGTCAATGAATAGACAATTGTAGGAAAAAAAGTACAGAATACAGTGGGTCTTTCAAATGTAGAAATATTATTTCAAGAAGACAAACCATATTAATGTAATGTGCTGGAGGACATTTATTATCGTTAATGCTATTGATACAGTAAGGATGCAAAAATAAAATGTAATTATTACACCCGAATTTTTGTTGATTTGAAATTATTGGTGAAATGATGCATTCATCTTGCATTAAATGTGTGAGCTTTTTCAGCTTCTTCGATCTTAAAAACAGCTTGTTTTACTAAAGCTTGCAGTAACTGAAACACATGCTCTATATAAGCATACAGTAAATATCATCTTCATCTTTCTGTTTTGGGGTTATCATTACCTATATAAAATATAAGAGAATTTGCTAGACTTTTTACAAACTCAAGACCTTACAGCCTCTCCTATATTTTATAAATATCCTGCCTGTGATGCTGTCTTAAGGGGACAGTATACCCCACTTTTTAACATAAGTTGAGTGTATAGGACTTGTTTTGAACATACTTTCAGCCTGCTGTTTTCAGTATTAAAAAATATATGGTTTTCGTTGAGTCAAACAGGTCACTTAAATTGTAAGCACAATGGAGCAAGGACCTTCTTTCTAATGCCTTTTTATATTATACGCTATATACTTTATATTCTATTTATTGTAATGCTTTTCCTCCCTGTCTCTTGGCATTTCAAGCACATAGAGGCCCAAACAGCCCCTCAAAAAATAAATAGTTACTGTCAGTGAAATAGCAGCCCCTCTGGCATAGATTGCCATTCAGGTCTTATAAGAGCACCATCATGCGGGAACCTGCCAAGTGTGTTAGTAGCACCCAGAGATCAGGAGTTATTTTATGACTTATGTTTTGATTTTATGCTGTGAAGGGAACCCCTGTGTTTCAATATGCTGCCTTAAAGGGGTAGTGGACCCTGCTGCACAGTACTGCTCAACCAAACTTTACTTAGTTCTTGCTGGACTACAAATGCCAGAATAAAGTAACAGAAAATAAAGTTTGAAGCATGCTGGGAGCTGTAAACCAGCAACATCAGGGTTGTATTCTTAAAGCAATATTGCACAATAAAACTGTTCCCAAACTTTTCTCCAAACCTCTACAGTCAGTGACTCCTTCAGAATTGTGTACTGTCCCAATGCTGTCCCAATCCCTTTCATTTTATAAGGGAAGACCAGAGTTATAGTTGGTCATCTGTTGATCCAAAAATCAAACATTTGTGTTTTAATCCTCACAGAATAAACAGGAAATGAAAGGTTTTACTGCTTTCCTATATCAAGTGTTTAGCCCCCAGCTAATGAGAAAGTGATAGTGAATCGTTCCATCATATATGAACTTGTACATTTTGCCCATCCCATTGTCAGCATTCTATTCTTTGTTTGCAACGAGAGGAAGATTTTTTTTATTTTAATTACCCATTTCAGCATTAATTTTTTTTTTTTTTCAATTACAGGGACTCGTGATCACGTCTTTTAGAAAATCGTCAAAGCTTGAATGTATTGATATCAGCACTTAGAGTGCATTGTTTAGTTATTAAGATCTGAAATATGTATTCATTCCTGCTTTCACTTACTGAAAGAGGCAAGGAATGTCACAGTAATTACATGTCACAGTAATCAGCAGCATCCACTGTGTGACTATTATGAAATTCTGTTATTCAATTCAAAAAAGATTGTAACACAATATTTGCTTCCCACTAGAAGTCTGTGGAATTTCTTTTGATCTTTTATTAGCACAGAAAATTCATTCAAAAATGTAAATGTTTTGTTAAGGACATTAATACGCTGAATGTTACAGTTCTTTGAAACTTTTTACTTTAAGTTCAGATCAACTTCAATAAAGGGAAAAATTTTTAAATTTAAAAGTGAATGCTCTAATTAAGTTAACACTTTCCTGCAAAGCAGTTTTCCTACTACATTGTTCTAACTTCATTTCATGTGATTGGGGTGCATGGTTTATCAGCATGAATTTTACTGAAATTACTAAGGCTATGTTCTGTACATATACAGTATGTCATGTTAGATATTAATAACCTAAAGGCTAAAGATTAATTAGGCTATAAATACAGACTTACTGTGCCATATCAACCGCATACTGTAGCCACTGTTACCTTGAAAAAGTCTGAAATGGGAACAATGGGTAGGGTGGTAGCTCCAGGGTTCTCCTGCACCAGTGGGCACACCTGTACACCATTCATCACAACTGACTAAGTGGACACAATGACACCTAATGCAACTATGTGGAAGTGTGTGCAGTATATTTGGAAGCAAATACCATCAATCAATACATACAATGATTGCGTCGATTATAGCATAACTACACTCACAGATGTGCATGTAAATGAGCTCTATGATTGGCAATGCACCCATCCGCTTCTAATGAATGAATGGTGCATATTTGCACATATTGACACTGGCGCTTCTGAAACTCTGAACCTGTTGGTTCCCAAAGCAGATTGCATCACTAGGTGCATCAGACTTGCACACAGTAAATTGGATGCAAACACCGTTTTCTCCACTCTGAAAGTGATTTGGAACTGGAACGTGGCAATTGTGACGCATCAGATGTAGCTTGGAAGAATCCCACAATTACAATTAACAAGGAAACATTGCATTATGCGTAAAACAGGGCTATTTGCATCCCAAATTATACTTTGCACACTGCACTTACATTCCTAATTGACATATACTTTCCTTACACCGGGGGCCTGATTTATAGGGACACAACCCTGCTGCACTGCACTGCTCAACCACACTTTAGATCTCCAGGGACTGTGGCTGCAATAAAATGCAAAATAATCCTCCAATGAGAATCCCAACTGAGCTGTGTAAATCTTTGCATGGATATAAGTACTATGCAATTAAAATCTATACCTTCATGTATACACTTACCTTCCAGTTCTAAAGCAGTCAGTGGCTGTGGATAGTGATGGGCGAATAAATTCGCCAGGTGCAAATTTCCACGCTTCACCACCAGTGAATAGATTTGCTGGAGAAAAATCCACTGCATCAGTGGAGTCCAAGTCACGCACATAAATATTGACATGCATCAAAATTATTCGGACGGTCATTGACTTTAATGCATTTGGACAAAATTGTCGCTGGTGTCAAAATTGACGCACCTCAAAATAATTTTGACGCCCATTGACTTCAATGCATTTCGTGAATTTTTCGTAGTTTCGCAAATTTCTCAGCGAAACAGGACAAATTCGCCCATCACTAGCTGTGAAGATTTGGGGAAAGTTTTGGCAACATTTTATTTTGCAATATTGTTTTAAGAATACAACCCTGATGTTCCTTTATGTGCCAGTACTAAAAAGCTCATATATGCATTACTAATTTGATATTTACTGGGCTAACTTAAAAACTCTTGCCTGGATGTATTTCTGTATTTTATACCTTCAAACTCTTGTTATATTTTAAAAAAAATTCTTCACCTGTAAGTGTATTGTTGAAAGAGGGGACTGATCTGTCATATTTGGTTCCCATTTGTCTGCAATGGAAAGCAATAAAGATGTGACTGCTAATGGAAAAGAGATTATCTTGAAACAGGTAATCTCAAAATTGAAGAGTAGAATTGTTCCTGTGCCCAACAAACAGAAGAAATATTATGTTCTTGACAGTAACGTTAAAAACAAATCAGATCAAAACGGAAAACAGATGTTTCATCCGCCTCTGTTTGTCTTCATGCTGGGATGGCAGATGCACAGGAATTTGGTTTTGAAATCCGTTTCTTGGTAAACGTTTACATTTTTCATCACAAATGAAAATAATAACCTGAGACTTTGTTAATGTACGTCATTCTGTGTGCATCTGTTTATCCACCATTGGGTTATTGATGGCCAATCTTATATTATACTACGTTGTCAAAGCTTTCTGATCCCTCTAATTCCCACTCACCACAAGTCATTCTCACATACTGGCATCATCAGATGCTTCAGTGACTTTGAAATGATCATTTTTTTCCCAAAAAGTCAGAATTAATTCCGTTATTTAAACCTATAAATTATCAAGCAACCTTAATACTCTTTTCACATGAATTACAGAAAGCCTCTGCATTTGTTGGACAGTCTATTAATAAATAATATGCTTGAGCACGAACAAGATAAAATGCATTTACTGGGATTTACCCTGAACCTAGACATAACACTTGAAATCATTTGTCAAATTAAATATACAATATATGTAAGGGAGGAACACTAGAAGAACAATATCATGACTGCAAAACCTGCAATTTTAAGGTTAGAATATCTTATATTTTTTAAGTGACTTACTAATGCCTATACTGTTATGACCAGTTGCCACTGCAGTCATAGGGGAACACTGGTATTAGTGTTTGGATTAGGGATGTGCAGGTGTCCTCGTCTGCATCTGAACCTCTCTCAGCCCATTCACTACTAATGTCCCTTTCCTGGCTCTGGGTTCAGTGGTGCATAAGGTATAAAATTCTTATCCTTTCCTTCTTATGCATTCCTGTACTCTTCTCTATGCATCTGCCCTCATCTCCCCATACACTCCCTCCCAGTCCCTGTACTCCTGGGAAATGAAAATACAGTACACAATTCTCCCCAATAGTCCCATGACTCTGGAAAGCTCCCACACTAAGGGGGAGCTACAACTACAATTTTTTCTACATTGGCCAGTTCCATGAATGTTTTTGGACATCACAATGTTTAAACTTTTTTATCTTTTACTGTCATTTTGTATTTGGTATTACTGGGGGTTATTTAGCACGTGGGGACGGTCAATTAATTATGTAAATTTGTATAATTGGATACCTGTTATATTGTCTGCACTTGCACTTTTGTGGTATGCTTGACAAAGGGGCTTGCCCCGAAACGTTGCACGTTCGCACAGAAATAAAAAGCAAGGGGTAACCCTGCACTTAAATCGCCCTGTGTGCCTGCGTATTTCTACAGTTTGGTCTGATTTTGGGGGTTGCCGTACCCTCTTACGCTTGTGCACCAGGCTACTTGAAAAAGGAGTGTGCTCAGCTGTATCTAGTTCCAGTCCCACACTAAGGGGCCCATTTATTAATCCTCAATTTTTTTGGTTGAGTTTTTTAAACATTTTTAGAGATTTATTATATCTCCTAGCTGCTAAAATCTGAATCCAAAAAGACTCCATCTCAACCCTCTCAAGGTCATGCAAAATTCAATGGTAGATGTCCCTGAAGATGTTTCTTGACATTGTAATCCACGTTGGTTTTTGAATAAAGTAGTGTTTTCAGAGAGTCAACCATACAAATCGAATTGATGCAACGTTTTTTCACTCCAAATTTTTTGAGAAGAATTATTGATAAATGAGTTCAATTTGTGCATGGGAGTTAGGTCAAATTTGTTTTAATAAATAAATTAGATCAATTCGAGTTTTAGTAAATAACCACCAAACTTTTTACACAAATCTACTCAAAGGAGAATTCAACCCCTTATTAAAAAACCCTACCCCCTACTCTACATAGACCCCCCTCCCTCCTCCCCCCAGCCTAGCTGCTACCCCAGGTAAATGCCCCTACTCCTCTTTACTTACTCTTTACTTACTCCTCAGTGAAGATTCAGGGCATCAGAGTTCACGGCAGCCATCTTCTTCTTCGGTAATCTTCAGGTCTTCTTCTGGCGCTTCAGCAATTTCTGTGACTTTCGGAGCATGCGCAGTTATCAAAATCCTGAAGACTGCTCCAAATGCGCATGCACCAATATGGCACCGAAGAAAAGAAGATGGCCCTGAATCTGCACTGAGGGGTAAGTAAAAAGTTAGGGACATTTACCCGGAGTAGCAGCTAGGCTGGGGGAGGAGGAAGGGAGGTCTATGTAGGGTAGGGGGGGTAGGGTTTTTTTTAATAAGGGGTTGAACTCTCCTTTAAAAATCTTTTACTAGATGAAGTATTATGATTCCACTGCAGTAACACAACTCTGACTTATGCACTACCCCATTTTGTTTCTCTCTGTCTCCTATTTCTAATAGACTGTAAACTCTGTGGGACAGGGACATCATTCCAACTGTTGGAATGTGTTGTAATTCCTAGCCATTAAGCATTTATTATCACTGTGTAATTTATAACAATACACATGTTTGTGTTTACACATTTGCTGTGCTATATAAATAAATGTAATACATATGTAATTACATAAAAATAAGGTGCCCTGTAAATATTATATACAGTTTGTACATTTGATGTATTTGTATTGATTCATGAACTGTATATTCATTTGGCACGTGCATTTTGTTTTTGTAGTTGAGGATAATGTTAATTATACATACAAAACGGTGATAAAATTATTAGGTATTTTATAAGGTAGAAGCATATAATTACTGCTACTATGCTGCAGTGAAGATTACAGCATAGGGCTGCGTAGCCAATATAATAATACAATGAGCAGGAACGGACATGCCATCAAGCACAATAGTTCTAGAGTTGAAACAATTTAATGTTTTTAAATGGCATATTTCCCTCATCTAGAGTAATCACTATGTGCTTTTTACGGCTTTGCTCCTTAACAGGAAAGCACATTTTAAAAAATAGTGTGTCTTTATTTGGAAAATTGTTACACTTCCAGCTACAGTATGTATAATTGGCTAATGTAAAATACATCATTTTGTAATAGTAATACATATTTATACCGCAATTTAGTGGTATTGATATGTTTCAGTCTTATGCTTACCTTGATATAGTAGATCTCAGGAAATCAGAACAATAAAAGTAAAGGGCTTTCCTTGCAGAGGAGAGCGCAACATTATATCACTAAATAGGGTGTATTTATCAAAAAGTTCACTCTCAAAGAGATCACCACAGTCGACTAGAGTGAAATTCTGGCACTCTCCATTAAATTCTATAGCATTTTTAAAGGCATATTTATCAAAAGGTGAAATTTCTCTTTCACCCATTGATAATTACTCTTTTAAAAATCACATAGAAATGAATGGAGAATGGCAGAATTTCACACTAGTGGGCTGTGGTGATCTCTAACTTCACTCTTTGATAACTATGATAATGGATATAATGGATCTTTCCATAATTTGGATTTTCATACCTGAAGTCTACTAGAAAATCATGTAAACATACACTACACCGAATATACACCCAATCCTTCCAATAAGGATTAATTATATCTTAGTTTGGATCAAGTACAAGGTACTGTTTTATTATTACAGAAAAAAGTAAATCATTTTTCATAATTTAACTTATTTTGATAAAATGGAGTCTATGGGAGACGGCTAGTGATGAGCGAATAAATTTGGCAGACGCAAATTCGCATAGAATTTCTGCATTTGCCGCAAGCGAATTCATTCTCAAAACTGTGGCAACAATTTGCCAGTGAAAATTCCAAGTCAAAGTCACACGCATAAAAATTGTTGTGTGTCACAATTATTCAGACACCCATTAATGCAATTGGACCAAATAGTTGCGCATATAAAATTTGACGCTCATTGACTTCAATGGGTTTCCTGAATTTTTCAGCAAAGCAAAACAGCACAGATTTGTCCATAACTTGATGGGTGCAGTGTCGATTCCACACCTATCCCTCTACCTCCCCCCACACATCACAATTCTCCTACCCCCAAATAATACATACACACCACTGGTTTGGAAAGAGATGGCCGCAGTTGTTTATTTAACACAATAATACAATTATAATCATGTATAACATTTTTAACCTTTGAACAACCGTTTGTATAACAAACTTTTAAACCTTTAACATATTATTCCCCCACCCGGGGAGGAGGGAATGGGGGTGGGGTATCTGTACCCAAACTGCCAAGATAGGTTCCTGTTCCTTTCTCCCAACCCTAAACCGGGCTGCATACCACACTATGAGGACCCAGGCCTACCAGGCTACTTCCACTGACTATGACAGACCCCCCTTTTAACTTCCCCTGGGGGTCATTGTAAAGATACCCCCCGCAACTGCGACTAACACACATAATATAGGGAGGGAGGGTGGGATGCTGCGTCCTTCTTCCTCCACCTCCCGGCGCCGAATGGTAAGTATTACCGCTGTTCTTTCCTCTTCTCATTTGCCCAGGACTCCCAGCCAATCAGCACCTGCAACAGAAAAAAGGGGGAGGTGCGGGGATAGCTGTCTCCTAAGGCCCCGTCAAGACCCTGTTGCCCCTATTCGGGCCATGGGGTCCCCGGAGATGGCCTTTTGTAAGTTGAAGCTTTCTGGATAATGGGCTGCTGGATAACGGATCCCATACCTATACTGTATTTGTAACGTGTTAAAGCATACTGTTTTGGATAAGACAGCCCATACTTCTATAGTTTAATGTCATTTTAATAAATACATAGTAACTGCAGTCTCTAGTCCAATCACTAGCTTAAATAATGGCTATAAATGACAAATCAGCACTTAGCATTTTCCCCCACGTTCTATTATGCTGTTATGTTGTCGATAAAGTTATATTAAAATGATGTTATCAATACAGCCTACAGACCTCCAAGGCAGGCTATGGACCTAATGGAAAGATTCCTTATGCGGAAAACCCCAGGTCCCAAGCATTACTGATTATAGATCTTATACATCCAGACTAGAGGTATTCATAATAATTGGAGTGACTAAACTCCATCAAATGCAATTCCTTTTACAATAAATGGTGACCAGAGCAAACCTACCTATTAATGGTAGCTAAGCTAATGCAGACTATATAGGGATTTTCATCAGCTGATGATAATGTTCTATATTTCTCCCCCCGGGAACAGTCATTTTATTTTGGAGTCTTCTGTTCACTCAGTAAATACTTTGTTTGTTCAGTACATTGTTATGTAGGATTAAGAGAGGCATAAACTCATCAGATTCGATCTGTCACAAACCTCTTTGTGGCTGTTGATTTACATGGAAACAGAACAGACAAAGTAAAGATGTGAGGTCTTTCGATGTGTGAAAGAAAAAGCAAAAAGTGTTTTGAGGCATAAAATAAATTTTAGTATACATAAAGTATATTTTAGACATAAATGGTGTGATCGCTTATATACATGTATGGAACCTATTATCCAGAATGCTCAGGACCTAGGGTTCTCCAAATAATGTAAATATTAAATAAGCCCAACAGGAGTGTTTTGCTTCCAATAAGGATTCATTATATCTCGGTTGGGATCAAGTACAAGGTTCAGTTTTATTATTAAAGGGATACTGTCATGGGAAAAAAAGATTTTTTTTCAAAATGAATCAGTTAATAGTGCTGTTCCAGCAGAATTCTGCACTGAAATCCATTTCTCAAAAGAGCAAACAGATTTTTTTATATTTAATATTAAAATCTGACATGGGGCTAGAATTTTTGTCAATTTCCCAGCTGCCCCAAGTGATGTGACGTGTACCTGCACTTCAGGAGATAAATGCTTTCTGGCAGCCTGCTGTTTTTCCTTCTCAATGTAACTGAATGTGTCTCAGTGGGACATGGGTTTTTACTATTGAGTGTTGTTCTTAGATCTACCAGGCAGCTGTTATCTTGTGTTAGGGAGCTGTTATCTGGTTACCTTCCCATTGTTCTTTTGTTTGGCTGCTGGGGGGAAAAGGGAGGGGGTGATATCACTCCAACTTGCAGTACAGCAGTAAAGAGTGATTGAAGTTTATCAGAGCACAAGTCACATGACTTGGGGCAGCTGGGAAATTGACAATATTTTCTAGCCCCATGTCAGATTTCAAAATTGAATATAAAAAAATCTGTTTGCTCTTTTGAGAAATGGATTTCAGTGCAGAATTCTGCTGGAGCAGCACTATTAACTGATTCATTTTGAAAAAAATTTTTTTTCCCATGACAGTATCCCTTTAAAGAGAAAAAGAAAACCATTTTTAAAAATGTGTATTATTTGGATAAAATGGAATCTATGGGAGATATGATTTGGAGCTTAATAATGAGATAACAGATAACAGATTTTAGGACCAAAAAGCTTGCAATTAGTGATGAGCGAATTTGTATGGATTTGCGGCAATACTATGAAATATTTGTCACTGAGACAAAAGAAGTCGCCATCAGAAAAAACCCCTATTGAGTTTAATGCATTTAGACATAAAATTCTCAAAGACAAAAAATTTGTCACAGAAAAAAACGCCCATTGACTTTGGAGTGAGAAAAAATTGCTGCAAGTGTAAAAAATTGTTGCACGTAAAAAATGTTCTTGATACCTATTGACTTCAATGCATTTTGCAAATTTTTCGCAGTTTCGCACATTTTTTCCCCAATTTTTTTAGCAAATACAGATTCGCTCATCACTACTTGCAATATATTTATTTTTTTCACCCCTCATTGTACCATTTCTAATCTTTTTATTCTCTGAAAACAAATGAATCCACATCTAATTGAGATTTTGGCTGAGGCTGGGAGAATGGGAAATGAGCTGTAGAGAAACAACAGAGATAATTTATCAAAGAACTGGTTGATTTATATGTAAATATATAATTTAGCTGCTAATCAATTTTACCAAAAAAAGGCATTAATTTATATGTAAACATGTCATTTTGCTGCTAATCACAATTTGTTTTCAGTAAACTTAGCATTCTGCTACAGCAAAGCAATCATTATATATACATTATATATGTGAAATGAAGGTATGGCTGATGATCGTCAAGGAGCATAATTAAGCATAATCAGCTCATTTAGAAGGTGCAGTCATCTCAAAAGTCTATAGGGTCACCATACTCCTATATGTATTGCTTTTCCTAAGACAAATGTAAAGCCCAAAAGGGAAACAAATCAATACTTATCCAGTTTCTGATGCCATTGCTAATATTAAGGATGCATTGGTTAGATCAAGTGAAAACAAAGGACATTTGAATAACTCACATAGCTGGGAACAAATACTGTCAAGCATTTATAGGCTAATAAATTGTATACACTGAGGAATTGGATACAAGCTTCTCAATAGTTTGCATGCAAATGTGAGCATGCATTGACACTATTCACAAACTGTATTTTTGTTCATACGTGTTCCTAGCAACTTGTGGTTACTTGCAGGCAGTAAGTAGCCAGGTGAGTTCAGGTATGGGATCCGGAAACATGTTAACCTATTATCCAGAAATCTCCCATAGACTCCAAGGGGCAGATTTACTAAAGGGCGAAATGGCGAACGCTAGCGAGAATTTGCTAGCGCTACTGCCCGCAGAGACAAAAGTCGCCAACATTCGGCACCCATGACGAAACTCTGCATTTTAGTGAATAAGCGTAGACTGAGCACATTTGTGCCTGGTGAAGTGTAGCGATGGGTGCGAATCAGTCGCTGGCGACAATTCACCTTAAATCTGCCCCGTATTATCCCAATATTTAAAAATGATTTCCTTTTTCTTTGTAATAATACAGTACCTTGTAGTTGATCCACACTAAGATATAATTAGTTAATTATTGGAGCAAAACCAGCCTATTGGGTTTATTTAATGTTTACGTGATTTTCTTGTAGACTTAAGGTATGAAGATCCAAATTACGGAGAGATCCATTATCCAGGAAACCCCAGGTCCCAAGCATTCTGGATAACAGATTCCTTACCTGTACATGGATACTAGGGACCCCTGAAACAGACATTGCAGACATTGTGAGAATTCCAGGGTTCCTTTAACATAATAGCCATAACTGACTTGTACCAACTGAATCTGATGCTAATACTGGTATTGCAATACAGCACAGCAATAACACAATTCTTACACAAATACAGGAGAAATTGTGTGCAGCGCATTTTGCATTTACCAAAAACAAATCCTTAGGTGCTGGTTTAAATTATTTACATTTTATATGTTTCATTATTTGCTTCCGTGTGCTGGGGAACAGAAAGGCAAGTGTCTTCTCTAATTGCTTTGGCATCTTCTTTTAAGTTTATTATCATGTTTATGGATAGAATATGCAGCATGGAGTATGTTCTAGTCGATGTAGTGTGTGTTTTACTCTTTCACTAAATTATTTCACTAAACTCTTTCACTAAAACATACACAAATCAATAAATATTGCCATAAGCAAGGGCTCTGTCCTCTGGGGATTTTTTTTTTTTATTGGCACTGTTCTGTTCTAAGCTTAGCAATTTACAGAAGCAATGCAAAGAATCATAAAAGCACTAATTGCTCACTAAATGCACATGCTCCAAGCTTAGGTGATGACATCTCCAAGACATATAAAGATACTAATTGCACACTAGGAACATGAAGTAATATTAGGTAATGTCATCACCAAGATATATGATTACACACCGGATATACATGCTTACCAAAACATAAGTAAAAAATAGTGATGAGCGACAAATATTTCCACGAAACTCAGAAATTCGCTGTAAAACTATACATGGTGAAAAAGTTTGCTCATCGCTACTTACTATCTGGATATATTTATATATATATATATATATATATATATATATATATATATATATATATATATATATATATATAAACAGTATAAAAAGATAAAGTGGAGTTCATTCCAACATTTAACCAGGCCCGGATTTGTGGAGAGGCCACAAAGGCCCGGGCCTAGGGCGGCAAATTTTCAGCCGCATTCTCGTTTAGCACTGGGGAGGCGCAGCATGCTCGCACTGGGATCGGGGCAAGGAAATATGGCCCTGCATTTAACAGTATCTTGGGCTCTATTGTGTTACATAGGTTTTATTCTACATATTTGGGAATGTTTAGTGATGGGCGTATTTATACGCCAGGTACGAATTCGCTGCGATCTTCCTTGTTTCGCCCCCGGCAAATAAATTTGCGCAATCGACAATTCCAATGCCGGCAACAATTCTGATGCCAGCGACAATTTATAGACACCCATTGACTTTTATGTGCATTGGAATTGTCGCTGGCGTCAGAAATGTCACCGTCAAAATTCGTGTTTTGCAAATTTTTTGCCGTTTCACGAATTTTGCACAAAATTTGCGAATTTGTTGCTGAAGCAAAACAGGAGAAATTTGCCCATCACTAGGAATGTTACAAGATGCAATTTTTTTGGATGACCCATCAGTATAAGACAAATGCCCCTCAATTCTTGTATTAACTAATTTTACTTGTTGCCATATTTTTATTTTTGATGGAGGAGAATTCTAATAATGCAACTTTATCAGTGCTAGATACATGAGATTTTGCCTTTGGTATCTTCTTTGAGAATGGAGAAGGAAAAAGGAGGTGTATACACGTCAAAGCTGATCTATAATTCAAATACAGGTATAGACCATGTTATTCAGAATGCTCAGGACTTCGGGTTTTCTGGATAACGGAATTTGGATCTTCATACCTTGTCTACTAGAAAATCATATAACATTAAATAAACCCAATAGGCTGGTTTTGCTTCCAATAAATAATAATTATATCTTAGTTTGGAACAAGCACAAGGAACTGTTTTATTATTACAGATAAATTTGGATTATTTGGATAAAATGCACTCTAACCATTCCGTAATCCGGAGCTTTCTCGATAACGGGTTCCCCCATTCCCATACCTATATTCAGCTTGTTTCTATTTCCTCTGTACCAACAATGTTCTCAGGTATGACTGCACACATATTAGATCACAATCTTGTCCCTTTTCCAAATTCTACATTTGAATCGAAATGTTAGGCAGGGAAAAAAAACTCATCATTCATAACGGCAGTGCATCCCAGCAACAAACAATCACAATAATGGACTTAATGCCGGTTTCCCATACACCGTTAAAGCTGTTACCACACAATCAGTAGAGTTCTAAATAATAAGCCATCATTGTTGATGGGTTATGATCACAGTCAGGGCCAAATAATGCTCAGTTCATGGGATTCTCAGACAAAGCTAATATTGCTACCAGCTGCTCTCAGTTTTCTAAATGGTAAGAGATCGTCACACACTTTTGCTGCTGCTTTGTGATTAACCCTCAGCTAAACGATGACCTTTTTACTTCATTTACAGAATGTATGACTGAAGGATGGTTGTCTATTCAGATCTCTTCTTTTCTAAATGATTCAATGGGAAATGTTTCTAAGGTTGTTTTGCAATATTTATTGATCCAATTTTTGACCACTCTGGCTATGCCATTTCCTTTTCCACAAACAGGACTTTCTACTATTGCCTAATGTATTCCAAATGTCCTGTAATTCCAGTAGAAATACATCAGTGATTATAAACAAAGACATTTCAAATTAAATGTGATGTTTCATGTTAAAATATTTTGATTAGCCTGGTGTCTTACTTTGCTTTATAGTCTGTTTTTTTAATCTTCAATAGAGTAAGTCTCATATGACTGATTAAAATTAGAATCTGAATTTCCCTACAATAAATCGTGTAAGGTGGCAGATCTCGCTATTCCATAAAATGCATATTTATTAAGCAGCCAAGAGAAAGCGTATGAGTGTATTGATTTGAAAAGGAAAAGATATACAAGGAACATGATGGTAATTTGTTTTATTACTTCACTTTGTTACTAGGCAATTGAAATAATGTAATATTGTGCTGGCACTGGGGCATAATAGTTTAGATTTTAAAATGGTTTAGTATTTCCTCAGACTGTATAATGTACCCTAGGATGAAACTTTCAGAAAATTGCTTTTAATATGAGAGTACAAACAAAGACATTTCACAAAGCTGCCCCTGAAAAGATTAGGCCACAGTAAAGGGACAATTTATCAAAGGTCAAGATAAAAATTTCTTTCTTTTCTCCATGAAAAAAATGATTTTCCCCCAGTTATTTTATAATTCTAATGCTTGCATTTTGTATCAGTTGTATTTTTATAGGTAATCTCAATGTAGAAAGGTATTTATTGTACAGCGCTGCCAGCAAAAATTTGTTAAAACTTTGTTTGTATGAAGGAACCTTTTTCTGCCACTCACATACTCAAATTCTACCTGTCAAGAATTCTTAAGATACTTTGAGTTTTTTTTTGCATTTTTTATACTTGAGAAAGTTCAAGTGACAAATTTCTGAAACTGCATTGCATTTATCTTGCCAATGAAAATTTGAGAATAATTTTTTAAAAATGTGATTAGGGTCCCCTTTCCTGTGGAGTATAAAGAAGATGAGGGTTAGCTGGATAGCTGGAGAAAAGACAGAATATATTTCAAAATACAATAACCCAAATGAATCAAGGGAATGATGTAGAGCCTAATCAAGTAATATTTAGAAAAATATTAAAAATCCTTACAATCCTTTTTCCCTTGTTTTTCTTCCCCAGTACTTCATCATCCATGTATTACCCCATTCTGTTAATCGAGGTTGTTCAACTGGAGGCTCAGGGGCCAGATTTGTATGTCCCCTTGACTATTCAAGACCTCTACTGACCTCTTTGGATGATTTAATCACTTTATTATAATCTATATATAATCTACAGTCTGATCATTTCTCTATGGGACCAGACTGTAAATGATATCCTTATAAACAATGCGTTCTGATGTCACAACGTGCCGTTTATAACATAGGTTCCTGGCCACTGAATTTGACGCAGTGCATCCGAATTTGACGCCGCCACATTCAAATTGAACGCCGGCATGCCCGAATTGGATGCCGGTGCACCCAATTTGGACAACGGCGACCAGAATTGGACGCTGACCCCCCTCCCAACATTTCAGACAAAATGTAGATTATAATGCATACTGTACCCCCTACTGAAATTTATAAAGATATTAGAAGACACCTCGAAGTTATGTGACCTGTATAAAAGCACTCAGCCTTCGGCCTTGTGCTTTTATATGGTCACATAACTCCTCGGTGACATAATATCTTTATAAATTACAGTAGGGGGTACATTATCCACTATATAATACACAAAAGCCATGAATATCTTGTAAATTATATCCTTATAAATGGTGAGTTCTGATGTTATTTCTGTCACATGACTCGCTGAAAAGTGTGTATTCTAATAAATAAAGTACCCCCAGTTGTAAAAAATGAGGATATTAGTCGTGATGGGCGAATTTGCGTCGTTTCCCTTCGTCGAAAAATGTGAAATTTCGAAACGGTGCCAGCAAATTTTTTTGATGCGGCGAATTTTCACGGCCATTTCGCGAATTTATTCGCCAGCGGGGAATCACGCAAATTCGCTGTGAATTTGCGCCTGCCGAATAAATTTACCCATCACTAGATATTAGAAGTTACCTCGGAGTTCCATGACCTGTATAAAAACACTCGGCCTTCGGCCTCGCGTTTTTATATGGTCATGAAACTCCTCGGTAACTTATAATATTCTTATATTTTACAAGAGGGGGTACTTTATACACTATATACTATATTTAGTATAGTTTATAATCGACCCACTTTAGGTTAGCAGTTGGAGAGCACTCCCATGAACCATGGATGTTTTTTTCTTTCTGTCACTATCATACAAGCAATCCAGCAGCCCTGGAAAGCTATTGGCATCCTAATTGCAGCTACAAATAACAATAATAAATAAAATAAAAAAAAACACTGCATGTGCCATAGTTGCCATGCAACTAGAAAACCTGTCACTTTTTTAAATTTTTCTAGTACTTCAAACTAATTTAACATTACATATTTCCCCATCTGTAAAATATTTTTCTTTATTTTTTTGAATATTTATGTACCACATTCTTAAAAAAACATTAACAAATTACATTTAAAGAGTTTAGAATTTTCTGATTGCAAAAAAGCATTCAGCTGTACGAGAGGGAACAGACTGCAGAAATACTGCTGCCACTGGAAACTGAATGGATATCAGAATTAAATTTTAACACACTGAATGGTTTAATGATAACATTGATGATATGCCATTAATATGAATTTGTATTTCTATAAATTAACTTCTCAGAATATTTTATTATATTGTTTTGTTGCAGCTATAATTTAAACTCATTTCAGCTGCAAGATTTATGTAACACCATTCTCATAATGTCTTACATTTAATTTGAGTAATACAGCTCCCCTTGCATATAGAGGCATTCATTGTCTTTTTTGTAAAATGTAGTTTCTCATGTGACACTCTAAATAACTGCCATCATTGCATGATTTGTTTTTAAAACATGTTTAACTAGTCCTGTGTAGCACTGCAAGTTTGGTTTCTGAACTCCTGTTAATCAATTTTATCCCTAGCCTACTTAAAGGGCCATAAACATACAAAAATTAAAATGGCACATGGTATTTTACTAGTGATCCTTAACATTGACTCATGAGCATTGTGCTGCTCACAACCAGCTCCTTATGGAATCACAAAAGATGTTCATGATTTAAATGCTGAATATTTAGGTCTCAAACATAAAACTCGCCAAAAGGAGTCACAAGGAGGCCCAGGTGCTCCACCCTGAGCCTTCAGCCAGTCCCAGCTTTTTTTAGGGGCAGCATGGCACCCAGTGGCAACCTAAGGAGTACTAGGGACGTGTTCTCCTATACATGTAATCCCCAGTGCTCCTTTGGGGGGGGGCTTATGCTCGTGAGGGTGCCGGATGCTAGAACCCAGCAGCCTAGGGGCAGCCCTAAGTCCAAGCCTATCTTCAGTTAGGGGAGTGGAGTCAACCATATACATTGAAGCAGGCACTCAATGAGCAATCCATCAGAGGTAGAGAGGTAAAATAAATGTGAATTTATTTGGTACCAACAAACAGAGACAGACTTACAGGTTTCATGTTAATGACCACTTAATTATAGGCTCCCCTTTGGGCTGTACAAAACATTGCCCAACTCTGATTTATCAATATGTACCTAGACCACCTTTCTGGGGGAAAAATGCATCACTATAAAAACAGATTCTGTCTTTATATTACTTCTACTTTCTGAAAAAGCACACTAAACGCCTACGTGTAAGGGTGTGTGGACTGGGAAAAATGAATGCGGTCTTTTGTATTAGGAAAAAAATCTGAAATAACGTGACCTTTACCATCCACATCAACCAATTGGATTGGAAGTCTCCATAATACTGATTTTCTCCCGGAAAATTTACGAATTTTGACACTGGCGTCAAAATATATTTGACGCTGGTGACAATTCCAACGCCCATTAAAGTCAATGGGCACCTAGCATTGTCGCCAGCGTCAGAATTGTTGCCAGTGTCAAATATATTTGCGGAAATTTTGTAAATGTATTCGCCAGCGCTGAAACACGGAGATTCGATACGAATTCGCTCCTGGCGAATGTATACGCCAATCACTACTCCATAGCCCTCCCCCTGTCTATATAAGGAACTGTCCAGGTGTTTGGAAGAAATTGTTGATATGCAAGCTTTTTTTCTGTGAAGAACAGTTGTAGCATAGTGGAAAGGAGCTTCTCTAAAAAGGTAGGGCAATGTATATGTTATTGCATAACATGCAACTGCAATGTATTTCCACTTTCCCATTGACTCCAAAGCATTTTGGCAAAATGTCATCATTTACCATGGAGAGACTGAAAAGCATTGTAAATGAGTAAACAGAGTGGTGATTATCTTTTGGATTGAACATGCACACAGTTCATGCCATATAATAAAGTCTTAATAATCACTTTTGCAACTTAATCACTACATTATTTATATTATTTGAAGCTTTTTGTTTGCATTCAATCACTTCTGAAATGTAATAAAATTGCCATAATGCTACCCAGCAACGGCATGCCGCAGAGACATTTTGGGAGATAAGACAAATTTAGAATACTTGATGAAGTTTTTTGTATGAGCTGAATGTATAATAAGACGATAAGTGCTCATTTACATTGAAATGACATCACTCAGGATATGTTTAACACTACATGAATATGTAATCTGCTCAATAGCTTTTTCAATAGTGACACTAGGGATAACTTTATCATCCCTCTCAAACTTCGAATTATCATTGGCTGAGAAGGATTATCCATGCGTAGTTCATACAAGCATTCTTAACACTGGAGATTTCTAGCACTTATCTTCTGAGGATAGAAGAATTAATCTTACCACACATTTCCCGTAGCAAATACTGCTGCATGTGTGGGCTACATAGTCATTTATTACAGTTTATAGTAGACAAATACTGTAGGTTAAAACGAGCTAAATGTTTTTTGTATAAATGCTGTACTTTGTTTGTTTTTGTGATACAGCAGTACAAATGATTTTGGTGTTTGAAACTGAATAGTATTCCATTTACTCGGTCCTTCAGCAGTTTTTACTATAGCTTCGATAACAACGATAATATTGCACAAACACTCAGAGAGTTGCTCCAGCTCTTCACTTACTCATCTGCAAATGTACCGTGCACTGGCCAACATGGTGCATCAAACATTTTCAAACCTACACATTAGGCAAGGAAAGCAATAAATACGGTTTTGAAGTTGCTTGTTCTCATGGTGGATAAAGACTTGCAATATGATGAATATCTGTAGGCATTAATACTAGTATGAATGACCAATGAATGACTCATTAGGGTTCTGCCTAACAGAGTACCAACTCTTGTGTGGGTACAAATGTGTTTCACTAAATATTGTACAGTCTAAACACTGTTTATGCATATGAGCTATTATCTGAAATGTTTGAGACTGGGAGTTTTCCAAATAAGATGTTTTTCAATAAACTAGATAATCATTCCTTAATTTATAACAAAAGACAAAACAGGACCCATTATCTGGAAACCAGTTATCCAGAAAGCTTCAAATTACAAGAAGGTCATCTCTCATAGGGGTATGAGAGTCAGAGATCGCCACAGTCCGCTAGAGTATAATTCTACCACTCTCCATTCATATTTATGGGAATCTTAAAAGAGTATTTATCAATTAGTGAAAATGAAAGTTCACCCTTTGATAAATTGGCCTTTCAAAATGCCATAGAAATGAATGGAGTATGGTGGAGTTTCACTCTAGTGGACTGTGGCGATCTCTAACTTCACTCTTTGATAAATATGCCCCTTTAGACTCCATTTAACCAAATAATTAAAAAAAAATCCTGTAATAATAAAACAGTACCTTGTACTTGATCCAAACTAAGATATAATTCATCCTTATTGGAGGCAAAACCAGCCTATTGGGTTTAATTCATGTTTACATAATTTTAATTACCAGAATTAAGGTATGGAGATCCAAATTACAGAACAATCCCTTACCCAGAAAACCCCAGGTCCCCAGCATTCTGGATAACAGGCCCCATACCTGTAATACAGTATATGACAAAGCTAAGAAACTCATCAGAATTGTGAGGTAAACCTGGTGCATCAGCCTCTGTCATTCAGCCAGGGAAGCAGTGCTTCTGGAGCATGAATAACATAAGGCTACAGAAATGATGCTTCAAAAAAAAAAAATATTTTTCACTACAGTATTTGTGGCCATTGTGGATTCCTTTAGTGTCCATCACCTTTTTGTGCCTATATAGATATGGCTTAAGACTACTAAAACAATGTAAACCTTAAATAAACCAAATAACACAAAATGGATTTATACTGTTTCATTATTGCAGAAAAAAGGAAATTATCTCTAAAAAATTTTAATTATTTGCTGAAAATAGATTCTGTGGGAGATAAAATTCTCCTTTTTCAGAGTTTTTATCATGTTGCTTTCATAAAAGAGACACTATACCTGACTTATTAAATTCAGAGTGGCAGTGTTTCCAGAATGTTACTCTCCAAGAATATTTTGCCTGTTACATGGTTCAGTATCTTCAGATTTCATCCTAGATTACATCCACAGGGGTTTTTACCTTTGTAGCCTTTTGATATTGTTTCCTCCTTCACCTTCTACTCTATAATTCTCTGACAGAGTGTCAGTTTTTTTAAGTGACCTTGATAGCACTGACACAGTCAGCAATGAGGTCCCTCACAGATGCCTTTTTGATATTCAATGAACAGAAATTTCAATTTCATACACAATACAGTATAAAGTATCATATCCAAGATTCCTTCAAAATCCATCAGTATATGTCATTGTCCATATATCTGAAATACCTACTTGCTTTTTTAGATGTAATTTCTTAAGTCCTGTGTGACTTTCAATAAATTAAAAAAATTAAATAGTCTTCAAATTTGTCACAAACACAATGACACAAAGCAAAATAGGGGATGCAAGTGTCAAGTAAAAGATACATGAAAATCTCTTTTTAGATATTTGTTTAAATCCATCCCATTGTATAAGATATGAATTTGAAATTCCACTATCTGCACTGTCCTTCACTCCTCATATGCAGTCACTTATTAAATCATGTCACTTCCACCTAAGGAACATATCCAAAATTAGATCATTTATCACCCAAGATGCCGCCAAAATTCTTATTCACTCTCTCATCATATCACGTCTAGACTGCTGTAACTCTCTTTTAATTGGCCTTCCCCTCCAGAGACTGTCACCTCTCTAGTCCATAATGAACACTGCCACGAGGCTCATACACCTCAGCAACCGCTCCTCCTCTGCTGTGCCCCTCTGCCAATCCCTACACTGGCTTCCACTACCTTTTAGATTAAAATTCAAATGAATGACCCTGACATTCAAAGCACTTCATAACTCCAATACTCTGAACTCATTTCTATATACTCACACAACCGCTTACTACGCTCCTCTACTGACCTGCTACTCAATTCTTTTCTCATTACCTCCTCACATGCTCGCATTCAAGACTTTGCAAGGGCTGCACCACTCCTCTGGAACTCTCTCCCATGGTCTGTCCAACTTTCTCCCAACCTTTCTGCTTTCAAAAGCTCTCTTGAAGGAGAAGGAAAGCTAGCAAAGCAGTTTATTGCCAATAGATTAGCCACGAAAGTGCAAGCTATAACACTATTTATTCTGTAGAATGCTTTACCATACCTGAGTAAACAGCTCTAGAAGCTCTCTCTGTTTGTTTAGGATAGCAGATGCCATATTTTCTTGTTGTGACATCACTTCCTGCCTGATTTTTTCCTTCTCCTTTAAAACGCACTTATTTAGAGAACCCTATCCTCACTCTGCACCACATCTCTCACCCACTTCATTCTGATCTTGCCCACTCCCACGCCTTGTGTCTCATTCCCTTCCCTTTAGATTGTAAGCTCTTTTTGCACAGGGCCTTCCTCACCTTTTGTACCAGTATTGGTTTTGATGCATGTAACTTCAAATGTTTTATGTATGTAATTCATGTGTTTTAGTTGTATAAACACATTTACTTTACAGTGCTGTGAAATATGTTGGCGCTATATAAATACATGTTGAAAATAATAATAATATGGTACCACAGATACTTATATGCAATCATACTATCAAGATCTTTGTATAAATCTTAAGCACGTCTCTTGCCACAATTCCATAAGAGGAAAACATTGTTAAAAGCCAAACTGATTATTGCAGTGAAAATATGTTTTTTCCTGTCTGTTAAGAATCTTACAATATGATATGTTATGAAAAATAATATTGCAACAATACATTAGCCTTGGCAAAACAAAATGATGTACCGATTGCATTTGCTATCATATTTAACTGACATGTCCAAAGATACAATCAGAAACATTATGCTAAAAATGCATTAAAAAAAAAACATATAAATCTCTAAACTGACCTCCTGAAATTTCTGTCAACATGGGGCTAACCTCTAATACAGGTATAAGATTTTAATTTTAGATCATATTTCTACTAGAAAAAAACAATGTATTGTAATACTGTTGATGACACCGATTTAATGACTGAAATAATAGTGTTTTTATTAGATAAGGCAAAAACTAAATAAAAATAAGTAATTGGCAAGCTTTCTTTTTTAAAAAGAAATCATATATTTTTTGCTACATGGTAATATTACACGTAAAATCTATTTATATTTGTAGTTGGATAAATCATATTGGAATGTTGCAAGTCTTTCAGTTATTAACTCAAACCCCTGAGTTATAATTTATAGTTATAATTTATAGTTATAATTGGCACTAACCCTCTTTGAACAATGTCAAGTTGTTAAAGGCACATAAACATTTTTCACAGTCATTTCCCTTCTTCTAAGTCTAAATGAAATATAACTTGGTTAATATAGGATGAAACTCCTTCCACCAGGCCACAGCCGATATAATTCTTGTAATGGAATCTTCAGATAATAGAATCTTCATTCTTGTAGAACCAGTCATGACATTTGTATGCACATGGTAGAGCTTTGGGTTTCTACATGCCACATACTTAGACAAATCTATTCATATTAAGCATCAAACTGCTCAGTTGTATTTGAAAAGTTATAATTACTTTTTGTATTGTCATACAGGCAGGGCTGTAACTATCGAGGAAACACACCCCACCCGGGGGGGGCAAGGAAAAGGGGGTCTGCTTCCTCGATAGTGTTCTAATCCCCCTCTCCATAATTATTTTTCTTCTTCTCTTATATGATTCTCCTGTGACTGTGCAAACTTGCGGCGGGGGAGGGGGTTTGCGAACCGGGGTGCATTGTGGGAGGGAACGGCTGTGTGCACTGGGCCCTCCAAAAGTTTTTCTGTCAGGGGGGCCTGACATGGGAATTATTTTATGTTGTAATGGGGTTATTCAGTCTTTCCTTTGAAAACGTAGGGGCCCATTTACTAAGGGTCAAAGTGAATTTTCGAATTCAAAAACTTTGAATTTCGAAGTAATTTTTAGATACTTCGACCATCGAATAGGCCGAAATTTGATTCGAATTGAAAACACTTCACAAATTCGACCATTCGAAAATCGAAGTACTGTCTCTTTAAAAAACTTTGCCACCTTAAACCTGCCGATTTGCTGTTTAGCCTATGGGGGACCTCCTAGAACCTCTCGTCTTTGGCTACGTTTTTAGAAGTCAAAGTTTTTTTTCTTTGAATCGTTCGATTCGAAGGATTATATCATTTTTACTTTGTTCGAAAACGGCCGTTTTCAATCGAAAAAATACTTCGACTATCAAAGTATCAAATTGATGGTCGAATTGTGAAGTTTTTTAACTTCAAAGTTCGACCCTTAGTAAATGTGCCCCAGGATCAATACCCAAAGAGAGACCGCAAGAAGACGAGGTAAACAACCTTGTGGTAAACCTCTCCTCTTACATTTTCAGCCCGGTTGAATTGACTGTTTTGAATAAGGGGTTGGGTTTTGTACCGACTTATGAATCTGAATTTGCAAATTGGGATATTTCATTTCAAAAGTTTTTAAGAGATATTAAACTTAAAACTCATTTTGCATCAGTTACAGATAACAGGGATTTTATTACACCTGAGAAAATGTGTCGGTTCAAGAACAAAAGTACCTTTATTCCAGATAACAATAATGAGTCATTGCAAGCCTTTAAGAAAATAGTCACACATGAAGTTAAACAACTGTGGGACAAAAAAACTGATGATTTAAAGAAAAAAACCTTACGTTTAAAGAAAAAATGGCATTGCAAAACCTTAGGTCCAATGACTCAATTGTTATAAGGAAAGCCGATAAAGGAGGGGGAATTGTCATTATGGATAAAAATAAGTATATGGCAGAGGCAACTACACAGCTTACTACTCCAGGGCACTATGAAAAAATTAGTGGGGACCCATGACCTAATCATGTAAAAGAATTTCTTATTAGAGAACATCCCCGCACCCCAGTACTTTACCTGCTCCCTAAAATCCACAAATCCCTCTCCAACCCCCCAGGGAGGCCAATTCTATCGGGAATTGGGTCAGTGTTGGAACCACTGGCTAAGTTTGTAGATGGTTTTCTACAACCTTGTGTCATGGATATTAACACATGTCTTAAAGACACTACGGATTTATTACGCAGACTAGGGGAAATAAAGGAACTTAAACCTAATGTATCATTATGCAGTATCGACATCCAAAATCTGTATACCTCCATTCCCCAAGATGAAGGAATTCGCTATGTAGAGGATGCTCTACTTGACACAAACCTTCCACACCAATTAATATATTTTTTGGTGGACTGTCTCAATATTGTCTTGAAAAAAAACTATTTCCGGTTTGCAGGTGAATTTTATTGGCAGAAGCAGGGGACATCAATGGGTGCGGCGGTCGCTCCTTCATTCGCCAATATTTTCGTCCACAGGTTAGAAAAACAACTGTTTCTGAGTGAACCATATATCCAACACATAGTTGGCTATTATAGGTTTGTGGACGATATATTGGTGATCTGGGATGGACCCCTATCCGGGTTTGAAGACATGGTACGAACGGCAAATCAAGCCCATCCTACGATTAAATTCACCACAGAAATAGGGGCCCAGAAAATTAATTTTTTGGACGTCACCATAACAATTGAGAATGGGTTATTAAATACAAACCTGTACCGGAAAAGCACTGATAAAAACAATATTCTGCATGCCTCTAGCTATCATACACCCAATGTAATCAGGGCTAGGGATGTAGCGAACTGCCGATTTGGTGTTCGCGAACGGTGTTCGCGAACGCCGTTCGCGAACACCGGCAAAAAATGCGAACGTTCGCGAACAGTTCGCGAACTTCGAACACCCGCTAAAATCGTTCGATTTGAACGATCAAAGGATTTTCATTCGAATCGAACGATCGAAGCATTCGATCGAATGCTTTTCATTCGATCGAATGCTTACAATCGTTCGAACGAATGGAAATCGTTAGATTTTTAGCGGTCGAAGGAATTCGAATGGTCGAATGGTCGAACGATTTGTATTCGAATCGAACGCGAACTCAAAATGCGAACGTCGCGCGACGTTCGCGAACATTTGGCGGACGCGAACGGTTGAAGTTCGCGCGAAAAAGTTCGCCGGCGAACAGTTCGCTACATCCCTAATCAGGGCCATTCCGAAAGGTCAATTTATTAGAGCCCGGAGAATCTCCACACAAGAAAAAGACTACACATTGGCATCTAATACCCTAAAAGAGAGATTTATTAAAAGAGGGTACAAACCCAAATTAATAGATACATGTGCCAAGGAGGTTCAAGAGATGCCCAGAGAAAATCTACTGACCTACAAGACTAAAAATGAACAAAAATGCCTTCCCTTTGTGAGCCAGTTCAATAAAAATAGCAAAGATATTGAACGGATAGTCCATAGATATTGGCCTATATTATTACAAGACAAATGCCTTAGAAATGTGCTAATAAAACCTCCACTGTTTAGTTATACTAAACGGAAAAGCCTGCGGGACATCCTGTGTCAGTCTGAGGTTAACCCTGTCAAAAAAGGTGCACAAAGATTCCTGGGTAAACCACAGATGGGTACATTTGCATGTCTTAACTGCATTTGCTGCTCTTCTATAATTAAAGGGGAGACATTACACCACCCCACACAGGGTACCCCAATAAAAGTAAGACACTTTGCCACATGTGATACAAGTAATGTTGTCTATTTACTTAAATGTCCCTGTGGAATGGGATATGTAGGACAGACTGGGAGATCGATTAAAACAAGGATCAAAGAACACAGAGGCAGTATACGGAACTTTAAAAAGGGAACATCGACAGATACAACAGTCGCAAGGCACTTTAATCTAGCAAACCATAATCTTACCCAATTAAAGTGGACAGTGCTAGAAACAATCCAACCACTACAAAGAGGAGGTGATATACAGAAATTCAGACTACAGCGAGAAGCTTTTTGGATAAAAAAACTAGATACATTGCAACCTAAAGGGTTAAATGATAGCTGGAGCATAAAATGTTTTCTTGGACAAAAAGATGTTTTCCCTAATAGGTGTGATTAACACTTTATTTTCTTCCTCTACAGATAAAGTTATTTTTGGGTACCCAATATATACAAGCAAGAAATAGTGAATACTATACGTAGAATCCAGATAAGGATTATGGGTAAGACTAAGGTTATCTTACTTTATCAAGCTTTCTGTGGTAGGCCTAAATAGGGGGCAGTTCCATTGGTTTATTTGCCTTTTTAGGCTTTTTGCAGTTATATGATGAACTTTTTGAAACATTTTGTAACACTACTATGGACATTGAAACTATGCTAATATCAGTATGTGTACCATTGTGGATATGCATGCATTCTATCTCTACACCTGCACTAGATGAACACTTATGTTAATTGTGATAATTAACCCGCCTACCTAGGCGATGACTTCACTTCCTTGCCACACTATAAATGTATGCACTTTGTATGCCTGTATATAACACTTGATAAAGTGCCCGAAACATGTTGTGAATAAAAGCACTTTGCAGCAAGCTCTGCGTGTTGGCTGACTTCCTGAGTGAACCGTTTGAAACTTTAAATGTGCCCCATAGTGTAGTTGTCTGGAAATGCGTTTTTTTTTTACTCAAATTAAAAATATATCTAAAGATGCTTTATATCACTGCAAGCTTCCTATTATGAAACATAAAAATATGATTAGAAAAAGGCAGCGCATGTATCAATTTATGTAAAATATTCTTTATGTAAAATATACCATACACAAGCTGCTCTTCAATCCATCTGTTTTTTGATCTCTGAGAAACTGAATTCATGTCTTCCAGTGTTTTCCAACAATCAGCTAACACACCCAAACAAGAAATTACATGCAGATTTAAATATATGTTGTTTGAAGTACTGCTAATTCAAAATCATTTAAAGAAACTATTAGAATATTTGTGCTTATCCATTTAATAAATTTTATTGCTGCATACATTTCTGCACTAAGTTAATGAGATTTCCATCTGGCTATAGAGTATAAGCATGTCAGCCCCATACTACATGGCACATGGGTTTATGCAAATATTTGCTTCATCTGCATGCTAATCTGAAGCTTTCTGTGTAATATAGAGGCAGCCTTCATAACCTTATTACCTAACCAGCCTTCAGTATAGCTTGGGTGGAGTGCTACAATCCACAGATAAGGTTGTCGCCTTTTCTAAACTTATCAGCCAGTGTTCGTGGAGGTGGTGGTGTAATGATGTCACAGAGTTGAGGTAATGACATCTGAGGGGTGGGTAGTAAGTGGATCAGGGACAGAAATGGGACTGGAAGTATGCATGCCAGGGCCAGGTGTAGAGCTACCTGCTATGATAATTACATTGTGAGTAGATTTGTAATTCTAGTCCTAGCCCTAGCTGGTGATTTACTGGCTAGGCCAGTATATTACCGGCACGTTGGCAACCCTAGTCACGGAAAGGATTGGTCAACCTTTAAAACTAACCACATAAACATGTTTATATAAAAAGAGTAGTGCACCTTAAAATGAAAGGGTTGTAAACCCAACCATAACGCCATCCCACCGCAATCTCTAGTTTTTGTTTTTTTAGAAATTGCAGAGAAATATAATTACAGATGAAAGAAAACTTCATTCTAAATAAAAACCGATCAACGAGAATGCTGTTTTCCAGCATCTAGCTGTTATCTTACACACAGAGATGGTTGTTTCATATTTTATTTAATTTTATTTTCAGATACACAGAACATTGGAGAATTTTTTTGCATTTTAAGGCAGCTGCTGGCTGTGGAGGTTTGGAGAAAATTTTTATTGTGCAATATTACTTTACGAATGCAACCCGACTGTTGCTAGACTGCTGAAGGGTTGTATTCTTAAAGCAATATTGCACAATAAAACTTTTCTCCAGACTTCCACAGCCTGCTTTAAAATGCTAAAAAATCCTCCAATGAGAATCACAGCTGATCATAAAGTTGCTGGCACTAACGTATAAATGATAAATGGGCGTAGCTCTTCAAAGAAGAGTAATAAACCTTGAACCAGGAATCCGCACAGGTGGAAACAGCAAAGTTTTTATTTGGAGACTGACGTTTCAACCTCAACGAAGGTTTTTTTCAAAGTGCACAATCACACAGTGCACAACAGAGAAGCCTATTAAACCCTTATGTGCACTTTGAAAAAGACTTTTGTGAGGTTGAAACGTCAGTCTCCAAATAAAAAATGTGTTTGTTTCCACTATAATATACCTTATATAAATATAAATATATATATATATATATATATATATATATATATATATATATATATATATATATATATATATATATATATATACACATATATATTATAGATTTAGTAATAGAGTTATGGTATATGTGACCTTGTATGTGTGTTTCAAGATCAATACCTTGTTAAATATTTAAAAAATAAAGAGCAAACAAGGTTTAAATGAGGTTTTTTCATTTCAAAATCTTTTTCTTTATTTTTTTACATTGGAAAAAGGAAGGAATGAAATGTCCCAATGGTTTGATATAGTGCTTTAGAAATTTTTTTTAAACATGTCATACTGTAGACAGATTTAATAACCAGAAAATATGTTAATGCATTTTTGGAAACATTGTTTTTAAGATGGTTAATACAGATGCTTACTGAGAATACTGAAAGTTTAAAGGCACTGGAAACAAAAAATTAACAAACTAAAGAAAACATTGGGCTTTTTAAGAACCTCGGATTTCATTGAATAATTGTATTAACCAGACTTATGCATTTAAATAATAAATCATGTCATAAAAAACAAAGGAAATATAAATTTACTACCATGACTAGTACAGAAATTGAAATAAGCATCCAGAACAATGTATGCTGTCAAAAGGCTTTAAAAGATACATGCAAAAGAACATAAGGTAAGTTCTGAATGCAGATCCAAGAGCACCTTATTACAAAAATTATCAAAAAGTAATGCTAATGAGAAAAAGTAAAATTTAAATTAGAGTGCTTACAGTATAAATTAAATACTTTAAAGGGGACCTGTCACCCATGATGCCCATGCATAGGCAATATATGATTGGCAGCCAAGTTTTTAAAATACCTTTATAATGGGTATGGATGTGTTTTAATAATACAAAAACTGACTTCTCCTCCACTTCTGTGTCTACAGAAATAAAGATTAAAACATTTGTCCTTTATTAACAAGTTAGAAAAGGACTTCCCCAACCCACTAATCAAATGGAGAAGTTGGGAGGGACAACACACCCGACCCTAAGTTCCCAATCTGCACCAGACCCAAACCCACCAGCACTTCTACTGTATTTATAGACCCAAGTCCGACCCACCCATCTCTGACGTCAAGAAAGGGATCACGGTGGGATAGGCACTTATTACAGATAGGAAGAGCTCATCTGAATCTGCCTGTGACCCGCAAATTGTGTGCGGAAAGTTTAGCTGAACCTGTCCGACCTGCAGGTAAACCTGTGGGTCATTAGGGTTTCAGGCTGGCCCACACATTACTAGGAGAGGCCCCTCAACAAGTTAATTGTTTACCATCCCCAAAGGGAAATCATATCTCTTACAGCTACACCACTGATCAATTATTTTATTTTTAAATTGTGATGTATCTTCAATCGCATGTGGTTATATTCTCTATTTGAAGGTAATGTAGCTAGACACACATTAGCCATTATTGTGGAGCACTAGGAGTCAGTACTATTTTATCATAAAGCATTAAGCAACTATAGTCTTGCTTATGAATCATTCCATTAACTTACAATAATGAGTTATATGCAGCAAAAGTGATGATATTGAAAGGTACCTGTACATGATCCCCAATCAGTAGCTCGTGTGCAGCATGTTGCTCTCCAACCCCTTGGATGTTGCTCCCAGAGGCTTCAAGGCATGTGCTTATTTTTGAATTCCAGGCTTGGAGGCAAGTTTTGGTTGTATAAAACCAGGTATACTGTAGGTTGACAATCCACATAAAGCCTATCATATGGCCAATCACAACACTTATTTGGCTATATACTGTACTGCTGTACAATATATAGCACAGGTATGGGACCTGTTATTCAGAATGCTTGGGAGCTATGGTTTTACAGATAATGGATGTTTCTGTAATTTGGATCTTCATACGTTAGTCTACAAGAAAATCATGTAAACATTAAATAAACCCAATAGGCTGGTTTTGCTTCCAATAGGGATTAATTATATCTTAGTATGGATCAAGTACAAGATAGGGGTATATTTTTCACGCTATGTAAAAAAGTGGAGTGAAGGATTACTGGTGATGTTGCCCAGAGTAACCAATCAGCAATTCAATTTCAACAGTTAGAAAACAAAAGCAAATATCTCATTGGTTGCTATGAGCACCATCAATGGTAATGTTTCACTTTACTTTTGACACAGCAAGATAAATATACTCCATAGTGTTTTATTATTACAGAGAATACATTTTTACAAATTTTGATTATTTGGATAAAATGGAGTCTATAGGAGACAGCCTTTCTGTAAATTGGAGTACGGGTTTCCAGATAACAGATCCCATACCTGTATAATGAGAGAGTGGCACTGTTCAGAGGTAAGTATATGTTCAACAAATTTGCAGTTCAAAAACATAGCCCACTCATGCAGGGAGACTGTATGCTCCATCATCTTCCTGCTGTTGTGGAATGTGTTTTGTGCTCGGTCCTATATGATGGCTGCAAAACCATCATATACTGTAAGTGCTAAAAATAAACCATCAACACATTCTGATTTGATGTCTAGTATGCATGGATTTGCTTATGTGACACAGCACTTTGCCTGTGTATTGTGTGTCATAGCACAGCACAACCCCAGCATATTCTATATTACCCCATATTATTTCATACTGTTCTTTACCTTCATGCTCCTTAGTGTTTGGTTCTTTAGAGGAAGGTAACTCAATAACCAATGCACAGGTAATCCCCGTGCATAATGGACTTTTGTTTATCTGTGTACTGGCTATAAAATTATCTACCATGCAAGGGTCAAACATTGAGTAGCTTCATAATCAAATTAATCAAATTTTCATGATCAAAACAATAGACATAAGTGTTTTCAGCACAAGCCCTATTCATTGTACTCGTGTTGAACAAGGGGTATACTATCCATTTAATAAGGAGTCGAAGGAGTTATTGCTGTTTTGTTATAAAATGTAGTAGATGTAATTTCATAACTTTCGATATGCACAGTTTTCTCTGGTCCACTGGAACGGTAACATTCTAAAAACAACAGTATGTCCTATCAGGCAGTTTTAATATGGGACTTTAGAGCCTATAATCAGGGGCGTAACTATAGAGGAAGCAGACCCTGCGGCTGCAGGGGGGCCCAGGAGGTATAGGGGCCCCATGAGGCCTTAATTCATATACAATTTCAATAAATATTAGAGAAACAAGTCAACCTCTAAACATTTTGGGGGCCTGAAAAATAATTTGCTTTGGGGCCCAGTAATATCTAGTTATGCCACTGCCTATAATCTTTATTTGTTTGTCTCCGTTCTTTGTGCTGCCCTTATTTGATTAAATCTCTCTGAACTATACAATGGCATTTAATTATTCACAATTGCTCTCCCTACTACTTATTTTATTATTCAATGTAATATTATTATTGGTATTATTATAACACAAGCTGAGTGAACTCTGTACCAATTGTCTTAAATAAATAATAAATAAATAAATATTTTTAAACAGACAAAAATATTCTTAACATGTTTAACTTGCCATAATCTGATACTTTTGAATATTTTCTAAAAATACTATGTAATATTTTGTACTTACCCAGTTGTTAAAATAAATAAAAACCTTAAATAAAATAACATTTTCAAAATTGTTTAATTGTTTACATAGTTGTTTAGAACATCCAAAAAAAATAGGTCAAACCAATCCTTGTGAAAAACAGACCAAAGCCACAGATGCACTGGAACAAGAAGTCTTTGTAATGCTTTACACACTCCAGTATTGATTTTTCTTGCATTATAAGAAAAAAAACATAATTTGCAAAAATTGTCCACAAAATCAATTGATACAGTGTTAAACTGTAATTAGAAAGTGTCCCTGTACATATAACAGTTTGTTGTGCACCTTTAGGGCTATTCCACACGGGGAGATAGCCTTGCGTTTGCGGTCGCGGCGACAAAGCGCCGCGCCAGTCGCCGCGACCGGCGCAGGCGACAGTTTTGTATGGGCGCCTATGTAAAAACGCCTGTGCTAACCACACGAGGCGATGCGCTTTTCAAACAGTCGCCTGAAAATGCCTCGCCAGGCTTTTTCAGGCGACTGTTGAAAAGCGCATCGCCTCGTGTGGTTAGCACAGGCGTTTTTACATAGGCGCCCATACAAAACTGTCGCCTGCGCCGGTCGCGGCGACTGGCGCTGCGCTTTGTCGCCGCGACCGCAAACGCCTGGCTATCTCCCCGTGTGGAATAGCCCTAAAGTGCCTTTATTTGAAGAAGCAATTGTAGCATGCTGGCACTATTTTTTGTATTTGTTTGTTTCCTAAATCTTTCTAGGCAAGTATTAATGTAATAGAAAAAGTACTAGAAAATAAATGTATGCATTCTGAGCACTGTGCCTAATGTCTGAAATGTTAGGGAAAAAAATAATAAAAGAAAAATAATGGAAAATATTATTTCTGTCACACTGGGACATGATAAAATTATAGTTTTGATTTCAGTAATTTTGTTTATGCGAACGCTCTGGCTGTGCGCCTCAACATTGTGCTAAAACTTGACTATAAAGCCATGCATCTTAAAACGATCACACATTGTTCCTCTATTCCTATAGATCATTTAGGCTTCTCATGGGGAATTATTTCTGCATTTACAGAAAACCAAGACAGAAAATGCAATGTCAATATTAACACTTTTAAGCAAAAGTTCCAAGCAAAATATAATAGACTTGCACTAAGGAATGTGGATTTACAGATTTTACTCAGTGGAAAAGAACTCTAAGGAAAGAAGGAAGTTTCATCTTTTTTGCCTATTAAATATATACCAGTTCCCTGTTGGCCAAATTTCAGCTTACAGTGAGGCCGACATACAGGGACTTATTTATTAGAACTCAAATTAAGCTGTATTCCACGAATTGAACTCGTCTATCAATAATAGTTCTTGAAAAAGATGCCCCGAAAACTAAATTTCATAAAATTTTTGCTGCGAAAACATCTGCCATTGACTTCTACATGACCTTGACAGGTTTGTGATGGCGTATGTTCTGATTAGGATTTTTAAGCAGCTTTGGGGTATGATAAATCTCTAGAAATTAAAGTGTTTTTTTTTCCACGAAAAAGTTTTACACCTAAAAAACTTGACCAGAAAAAGATCTAAGTTTAAGAAATGGTCCAAATAATGAAGCTGGGGTTGGTGCTTTTTATTAGATGCATTTATCCCCTTATGTGAAATACATACTGTATACATTTACTTTTAATATAGTTTGCTGCTCATGTGCAAATCAGCATGTACTTATCAGCCAAATGATCATAGAGATGGTACAATAAGGGCTTTGACCTTCTGGGATGGCATCCCATTATAATATCTGATGCTTCATCTCATTAGAACAGGCATGGGATATCCAGAATGCTCGTACCTGGATTTTTTCAGATAAGGGATCTTCACTGTCTGGATCACTAGAATTCAAGCTACAAAAAAATAATTTAAACATTAAAGGGGATATTATTTATTAAAGGTCGAGGTTTTTTTTACCAGAAAAAAATGTGAGGTTTTGAAAGTATTTTTCAGTCAAAACTCAAATTCTCGGGTAAAAAAATGAAAACTGTAGGAAAATTCATGCAAAATGTAAAAAATGATGTGCATTATTTAGTGTTTTTTTTTCTACACAAAATACACTGAAGTCAGTGAGCAGTTTGTGTACAAAATGCATTAAAGTCAATCAATTTTGCCACAGTTTTGTGAAAAATTCACCAATTGTGAAATGCCAATATCAATGCAAATCAATGCCTTGTAAAAAATATTTTTCATCACTGCTAATGATAGGTCTATTACCTAAAATACAGTATAATGGCCCAGTATTAGAGGATATTGAAAATGGTATATTATTAATTGAAATAGGTTTTAAATAGTTTAAATAAATAAACAAATTTGGAAGACATTTTCTGCATGTTGCCCTTGCACATACCAATAATTAATTAGTCTCTCTATATTTAATTATTTTTAGTCTTTCTTACTGAACCATAATTAAATCGGAACTGTGTAAAATTGTTAAGGTTGCTGTAGAAGAGAGAGAGAGAGTTTGATACCCAATGAACAAGAAAGCATGCTTGGAAAGACATAAGGAAGCTGCTGTAAGCATGTTCCTGTTGAGAGAAACATTTTCTTGAAAACAAAAGCTAAGCGGTTGATTGGACAGCAATTAAAAAGACAAGTGGAGTCAAGAATATCGTGTTTATGAATTGAGTCTACAAATGCATGCTTAGCTGTGATAGATGAGTGCTAGTTAAGTAACTGAGTTAAAGCAAGGAAAAGATCATGAGTAAGAGATTTGCACAAGTGAAAGCAAAAAGGAATCTAAAACAATCAATAATGAAGTATAGCAACTAAAAGCTGTGGAGAGGACAATTAAACAACTGGAAGCTCATAATGAATAGCATCCACTTCACTTAAAAAGTGTTTGGTAAAGTCTTGAGTGCAGTAAGAAAAGAAGAGACGCCCAGGCTCATAAGCTGATAAGCTGTAGAAACGGTGTTGTCTAAAGTGATCTTAACTCATTTAATGCATTTAAATTCAACAAAAGCATGCTATTCCAGCTATTACCATCCAATAGAGAACAGAGAGAATTGCAACAAACCAGAATCTGCTGCAAATGTGTTTATTGACACAGCACTGCTGCTCTTTACCACCTTTTACCACTTGAGGCCTCAAAGTTCTTTTCTTTAAGTTTTTTTTTTAGTGCATAGCTCTTAAGAAGCATCCAAAATTATACAGTTAATTAACACCTGACCACTCCCATTACACTTCTCTGAGAGAGAGGCAGAATAGCTGGTCAGGCCCAGGCCTATCTTGGCAGAATTTTAGGGGCACGGCATGCTGTCCAACCACACCCACATTGGTTCAAAAACACTGGGGATGTGTTGGAGATACAATCATTTTTTAAATTTCCTGTGCACCAATCCCCATTGCTCCAGTCCAGATGATGAAAATTTGCAGGAATAAAGGGGAGGGGACAGGGCCAACAAACGGCTCCCACTATGTAAATCCAGCCCTGTAGCTGGTGGGCAGTGTCTACTTTGTCATCGATCAGTGCTTCACATTAACCATGACAGCTACCCCATACTTTTTTGCAATACAACAAAAGTGAAAATGACATCCTTATAATACACAACAGCCATGAATACACTGTAAAGTGTATCCTTATAAACAATGATTAATGATATAATTTGTAACACATGACTGAAACTTATGTATTATAAAAAATACATGTGCCCCCCCCCATATGAAAAGATCAGATGAGGTTGCCAAACCAGTGGATCTGTCATTTATATGCCCACCTTTAATTTGGCTTCAAGTAAACAATGACCATCTTCAGGTTGCCAAAGCCAAATATCAATAATCTATTTTAATCCTTCTCAACCCATCATCTGTTGCAAATTCTGTAGTCTGTATTCATACACTTCATCAAACAATGAAACTGTAGATTGCTAGGAGATTGCCTCCTAGAAATTTCCAACTGGATTGACCAACATCATCTCAAACTCAACCAAAATAGGAACTAATCATCTTTCAACCTAAACCTATTCCTATTCTCCTTTGCTATCTCTATTGATGCCATGCTCATTCACCTTACACACTCCTCCCCATAACCTTCAAAGCCCTTCGTTCTTCTGCACTACATCTTTTCTACTGTGTCTCCATACAGTATATTCCTGGCTGACTCCTCCACTCCTTTAAGAATTGGCTGCACCACCACTACCACTGTTGATTCCCACCTTAAACTTCTTTATCTTGCTGCTCCTTGCTTCTGGAATGCCATCCCCGAATTCCTCCAGAGAGAATGTTCCCTCAATCTCTTCAGAACTAAACTCAAACTTGGAGCATTTGCATATCACCTGCAATGGGAACTGGCACTTATATTGCAGAGTTAGCAATTGTTCCAGCAGGGCTCAATATCCTCCTATTTGTATCTGAAATTTACCCACCCACTTAGATTGCAAGATCCACGGGGCAGGGACCTCCTTCCTTCTCCTAATCTTTAATGTAACTATACTTTGTACTGATTTGTATTTATTATTGTACTGATACTATTTGTTCTATTAATTCTTAATTTAATAGTGTATTATTAATTTGATGTACAGTGTTTTATGCATATAAATGAAATATACATACATACAATGATGGCTTATAACGTAAAGTAAATATGTGCGGACCATTGGTCAGTTAGGCATATAAGCAGGGTAAAGAAATATAAATATTTGGGTATTCCAAGGTGCGTTATTAGCTGAACAGTGGAAGGTTCACACAGATCATATCTTGAGAAAATCAAATAAGAGGCCAGATAGTATTGACTTCAGGGAAAAAAGAATCTGCTGAAAATATCAAACGTAAACGTGAGCAAACAGAAACACTTCTTCGAGTTAATTTAGGCATTCACGTATAACAGAGTCAATGTGACTGGGTGTAGGACAAAAACTATACAAATAGAGAGATATCAACAACTCATAGGACTCACAAACATCAACATTTTAAACTGCACTGCCAGCCTTGAAAAAACAATTATACCATTCAAGTATGCATTCAGAAAGGTTTCCAAATATGTATTTTGTTTAGATATCACAGTTTTCAAAAGTATTGTTTTGCTGTGTTTGTGGTACTGTTCCGTGGCTCTCGTAAATTACATAAAGCATACTCTAATGGATTCATGGTCATGTCAGAAATGAACTGTGACATATGATTTCTGCTGAAATGATATGGTTTTTGAGGCATAGAGTGTATATAATTATGTCCCACAGTGCGAATCAGCCAGTAAACAATCAATGAGAAACTTTATCAATCATAAATTTTACCTTTGTGCTTGTAAACTTTCATAGACCACATGTTGAGAATTGCACTTATCAACAAAACAAAGTTATAGAAGCAGCTGTAGATAGATAGATAGATAGATAGATAGATAACAAATAGATAGATAGATAGATAGATAGATAGATAGATAGATAAGAAATAGATAGATAGATAGATAACAAATAGATGATAGATAGATAGATAGATAGATAGATAGATAGATGATAGATAGATAGATAATAGAAATAGATAACTAGAAAAAGATAGCTAGATGATTGATAGATTGATAGAAGGAGAGAAGATGAAGAATATAGAAGATCTATATGACATCAGTTTGACATCTATATGCTTCTGTGCCCATGTGGTTTGGGGAAACCACCCATATAGGTTTTGACAATGTAGACCATCAATAAAAGCAGGTAATGATTTCCATATATTTTTTTGGGCTCTTTTTCTGCCATGTAAACTTTTTTATTCAACTAGAATATAGTGACAGATGTCTCCATGGTTTCTGTAATGGGATATATTTAATGTGCAATGTGCAAAGTAAATGTGTGTACCCCATGAAAAATGGAAGGCAACAAAATATACAATACAAATTTGGCATGCGGTATTTAATGTCTGGAAATACTCCCATATTTCCCTTTGCTGCGGTTGATTGGTTAAGGATTTGGAATAAGGAATCATGTTTTTTTTTATTTGCTGATAATATAAATGAAAGGTTGTTTTATCTCATAAAAAGAGACAATTTTAAGTGGTCTCTGGTTTTTAAGGGCTGTAAACTTGCCAGCAAATGAATATTATTATATTCATCCCACATGAATCATGAAACCCTGTAAAATGAAGAAAACAACTCACTTTAAATTTAAATTAGCATTTGCCTAGCAACTGAGACTTTTTCTTTTTGTAACGAGTTATTGAAATGTTTTTAAACCCCCATCTGGAAAGCATTTAATTAATGTTTTACTTGTTAAGTACTGCAGATAAGGTTTCCACCTCAACAGCTGGAATGACCGCCTTCTGTTGATAGCGGAAGGGAGTAACAAAGGTTTGTGTTTGTCAGGTTTTTTAGCACAACAGCTAATTTAATATAATAAAAAAGTAAAAATGGCCAAAACAAAACAACCTGATGCAATGACAAGTCACTGATAATTATAAAGGAAACTAGTTAAATGAAAGCAACTCATGCCATTAACTGAGGTTCACATTCCCAAGACATTCATGCAGAGTCTAAAGGTAGGCTAAAGGTACTCAGGCCTCCATAATGACAGTGTGGTCACTAATTAAAAGCCCAGACTCACTGCTGTACAATATGCTAATTATTTTTCAATATTAAACTACTTTTATATGTATTAATTACTTTCTGCAAACTTTGTATAACACAATGCAGCTTTCTTTTAATTTGTAGATTGCCAGCAATTGACAATAATTGTGACATTTAAATGAATTCAATATTGATACAACGATTCTAAAGGATATTGAGTAATTGGAGGGTAAAGTTTAAATCATAATGTATTATGATGCATATTGTCTTAAACGTTGCCTATTTGGGCCTGTATGTTTTCCACCCACTTAGATTGTAAGCTCTTTGGAACAGGACTTCCTTCCTACTGTATCTCTTACCACATGGCATTTAATATCTATGCATTTATACTTGTTTATTATAGTTTTATTATAGTTTTATCTTGCCTGTGTGTACATTTCTTCATTCTACAAGATTGTGCAGCGCTGCATATCCTAGTAGGGCCTAATAAATAAAGTTACATATAAATACATGTAGCTGCCTTTTTTTGTAATATGTATTTTGTAATGTTTTTTTGAAATGATTATTATTATTTTTGTAATTATTATTATATAAGGATTGTTTACAATTATGAACACAGTGTGCAAAGTGCAAAAACAGGAGCTATCCACCATTTTATTTAGCACACTGCATGCCCTGTTTCAAGACTTGCAGAGAAACAGGTAGGGGGTGCACATAGGCTAACACACTCCCAACCCCTACCTGTCCCGTAACTTGTGCATCATTCAGACATGCAAATTAGAGAGCATTAACTGAAGCTGGCTGTGATGTGGCCCTGTTGCATCTAGAGCAAGGTGCAGAGGGCACCCATCCCTTGGGCAGAAGTGTTCTGTGCATGACCATTAAGAAGTAATTTCTCCACTAGGAATACCAAGGAGTTTCATGACCACATAAAAGCACTTTTGGGTTAAAACACAGAGAACATTTTCCCTAGGCTTATGCATTTTGACTACTTCTACCACTGATAATGTTACAATAGTTCTACATTTGTAACATGGTGACAGACAGTCCACCACTCTACCTGAAACATGTCTGCAGCTTTTCATTACAAGCCTCTGGTCTAGTGATGGCCGAATAACAAGAATTTGCAGCAAATTTCCTCATTTTGCCGCATGCGAATAAATTCATTAAACTGTTGCGAAAATTCGCCAGCATTAAAAAAATTTGGATACACGTCGGAATAGTCTCTTGCATCAAAACATTATTCAGACACACATTGACTTTAATGCGGGCATCAAAATTGACGTGGGCGCCAAAATTCAAACAGGACAAATTTGCCCATCACTGTACGGTCATTATTGCTCAAAATATTGTTATAAGTAGAACAAACAGGATTGGTGCTTTAGGCATTGGACATTATCAGTGAAATGTAAAATGTGGTGCAGCATTTCAGAATTCATACCAGCTTCTAGATGGAAAGAGTGGAGTGGAACAAATGGGATTTGTACTTTAAACATACAAAATTAAAATTTGTTTTCTTAAATGCTCTTCACGCTGAAGCAGATACATCGTTATTGACAAAGGAACTGATTCACAAAAGACCATTAATACATTTCATGTGCTAATTACTTGCATTTTCTTATATTCTTTTCATTAAAATATGTGCTGTACTGTATGAGCCAATTTCTCTTTACACGTACACAGATAGAGAAATATTGGAAATACTGCTTGACTGAACTATTTCTTGTATTTGAGTGTGGACCTTTATTAAATCCTTTCTCTATATTAACTCCCCCTAGACCCACTATAGCATACCAGCTGACCTTTATTGTCCCTTTAGAGAGATATTATTATTCGGAAAAGGGTAGTTTGGAAAAAAATATAATTCATTGGGATGTGTTTGACATGTTGGCAACACTTTCTTGTCCTTTAAGTACAGGGCTTAAGTAATAATTGCTTACATTCACCAATTTTGGCCAGTCCATATCAGTTTTTGTGGCTGCTGCTCCTGGGTCCTGGGTCTATATTCACCATGTATTTTAGTAGTAGCTAGAAAAGGCAACACCACTAAGGAAGGTTGTAGGTCTGTGTTTGGTGTGAGGCTGACTACAACTACATAGGAGAAAGGAAAAATCGCAAATAATTTTATATTAGGAGCAAAAACTTTACCTGCATATTTAGTGCCTTTCTTTCTTTCTTTCTTTCTTTCTTTCTTTCTTTCTTTCTTTCTTTCTTTCTTTCTTTCTTTCTTTCTTTCTTTCTTTCTTTCTTTCTTTCTTTCTTTCTTTCTTTTTCTCTTTCTTTCTTTTTTTCTTTTTCTTTCTTTCTTGCTCTTACTCTCTTTTTCTCTTTCTCTCTTTCTTTCTTGTTTTCTTTCTCACTTTCTTTCTTTCTTTCTTTCTTTCTTTCTATCTTTCTTTCTCTCTCTCTTCTAAAGTTGATGAGAATTAGTTTGTGTCTGAAGAATTAGGACAATTAGGACAATTTCTCATTTTATGGTTATTGTTCACTTAAAAAATAGAATTGCATTTCTGTCACAATAAAGAAAGCCAGAAAAGTCATGCACAATGTTAAAAGCTTTTGGAAAACAAGTTTTCTGGGAATTAAGAAGCACTAAGTGGCTCAGAGAACTGGAAAGAAATAATCACGCAAAAAGATTTAGAAAGAACTATGAGCTGCAGCATTGAGAGGAAGAGACAGGAGAGAGATTAAAAGAGATGCATTGTGCCATATGGCTGAGTTATTGCTACATCATAGCTACTTAAAAATGTTTGAATATGATAACATTAACTCTGATTCATACGGTCACTAGTTTGTTGCTGTGACATGCTTCAGCAATTCTCCAGTTCCGACTAATGGCCGCAAAACTGCATATTGGGATTCTGAGGCACAAGTCAATTTATATATATAAATTTGTAGACTCGAAGACAGCTTTTAGTTCTTAAAATGCCTCAACAAAAGCAACTGCATCATCTGACAAGAAAAAAAGTCAGAGAAGCAAAGAAAACAAAGAAAGGTCAGAAAGAAAATGAGCCTCTAGCAAGCTCTTGTTCTGAGAGGGAACAGACGCTGTTAGGGTAAAGGTCTGAGCCTTGGCTTCTTTGTTTAGAAGCGGCATGGCTCCCAACATCCCCTTAGTGTCTTATTTTGATATTTAACTAGGAAATCACATGACTCATTATGGAACTAGTGAGAATACATTTTAACTACATATTTAATTATAGTTCAGTTAAGGGCACCAGTGTAACAATGCATTGTCTACTGCTCAGGATATGCACACTATTCATACAATTATAACATGTATTATAAATGAATCACACTGTTCCATGACACGATTGCCTCATTCTGCTGCCAAGATTATGGTGTATCTTCACAAAAATACATAATCATAATACAAGTGGCCTAGAAAATAATCTTGCTAAAATGATATACACATATCAGTAAATATCTCCCTTTTAGATTTTTTTAACTTGAGAAATTCAGAGCTATTTATCCTGTTTTGATAGGATTTCTATACAATATGGTTGAACCAAAGCACACCAAGGTTTGGGCACCATGGTTAGCATATCACAGATACAATTTTAAACCCATGGGAGCCAACGTTTAGATGCATAAACTCATTAGTTTCCATAATAGTATATACAACAGTAGAAACTTAGTTAAAATTCTTCTCTTTCTTTCAAGCCTGCTCCCCATTTATTCAAGTGGCAGTCCTACATGTTCCTTTGACTGTATCTAGCTTACTTTTCTGTTTTTTATTTGGGTCATATAGGTTAGCCTGGATACTGAATATGTGACAGCATTGTAGGACTGTGAACTTCAATTGTACACAAGCTATTGTTACCCCCCATCTATCCTTTTCTCTTCTGTACCCCCCAAAAAAGGTGATATGATAAATATTTACAAAAAAGAATATTAATGATAACCAATCGCTTCCCAAGACTTTTTTTCCAGACTTTTAGCCAGGTTATGTGTAAGTGAAAAAAATCTCACACACAGCTGCAACATTATACAGAGAGACTAGAATAGGAGGCCTTAGTCAACACTTCAAATCAAACTACTATGCTAATAAAATTTAGTTTTTCCAAAAAAAGGCTGAAGATTAACTGTATACAATTAAACCTTATATAAATAACCTTGAAAACTCGAATTTTCATGGAAAACACAACACGAACCTTATTAAATAACTGTACTTTTGCCCTGTATTGGTAAAAATAATGCATTTGCTTTAGAAAGGCTACTATAGTTTATATAAACAAGCTGCTTTGTAGCCATGGGGGCAAGCCATTTAAGTAGTGATGGGCGAATTTCTCCCATTTCCAAAAATTTGGGAATCTCCAGCAAAATTCATGAAACGGTAAAAAATTTGCAAAGGAATGCAAAACTCGAAAATTGACGCCCAAGTCCAAATGTGGACACTCGTCCAAAAAGTTGCTTGTGTCAATTTTGACGCTGACGTTAAAGTCAATGAGCGTCCGAATAGTGTTGAAATGCTGCAATTTTGACACAAGCGACTTTTCGGATGCATGTCCAAATTTACGCAGTCAAATTTTCATGGGAAATTCGTGAATTTATTCACCGGCAGCGAAATGTGGAAATTCACAGTGAATTTGTGACAGGTGAATTTATTCGCCCATCACTACATTTAGGGTCAGGCCATACTGGGTGTTTTGGGGAGGTTTGATCGCCTGGCGACTAATCGCCTCGTTTTTGCGGCAACCAATTTCCCCAAACGCCTTCCCTCACTCTGCGCCGGCTAAAATGGAAAAAAAAACGCCGGCCTAATCACACGCGGAGATTCGTTTTCCGAAGTCGACCGAACTTTATTATTTATTAACCTTACACTATGACCCTGGGCAGAAGTACAGGACTCCCTGTACTTCTGTCTGGGATCTGGATGCGCAAGTGGGTGCAGTCTAGCTCTGTCCCAAGGGCAGGCATTCAGTGTCCTTAGGGTAGGCAGTAAGTACAGGGCCCCATCTGAATGATGTGCAAGTAAGGGGGGCAGAGGGGGTGCCTATATGCCGCTACTCATCCTCCCATGCAGGCAGCTCTGTATTCATGGGGGTAGCCACAGGTCTCTATGATCTGAAAAGTGTCTGTGCTCTAAAGTGGCTAGTATTGGAGAAAAATACATCAAGCTTGCTCCCCCTTGCTATATACCCTGTTGATTATAATATCTCAAAATGTGTTATTGACTTTTCCATAGCAAGTACTAATTCTCCATGTTTGTTGCTGCTAATTCCAATTGTATGAAGTCTGTTACCTAAGCGGATCATTGTTGTATGAATTGGACCCACACTGTGTTCATTGTTTATGCTCTGTCTTTTCCTGCTAGAAGAAATTATGCAATATGAATAAAGTTGGAAAAGCTGCAGTGTGAACTGCACAAAATGATGGTCTTCTGTGAGTGCTTTAAAGCTGAATATATACAAGTGAAGGTTAATGTTTATTCATTAATGTTTATTCATTACATTCACATCTAGGGGGATATTCTCAAGCAAGTACAGGAGTGCCCCACTTTAGAATTAAGATGAGATAATGTTATGTCTTTTGTTACGGTATTGAAAATGGTTATAGTGTGTATTAAAAGCTTTAATAGCTGGGGTTTTACACAAGAAGCTAATCTGGTCCTGCTATAGTGAACATTTGTTCATAATAATGATTTACAAAGGCAGCATCAATATTCCTAGTGTTTGCAGCATTAACAATCATAGCAATATAAACAGAACTAATAATGTATGAAACATACATCACATATAATATATAAGAGATCTGAACTTATATGAAATAACTAATATATAATATATGCAGCTTTACGGAGTATATAGGGTTAAATGCTTTGGATAAGGATATATTATAGAAGATCCCCAGCCCTGAGGAGCTCTCAGTAGAATGCACTCTGCTGAATTCAATTTGCAGAAGGATTGGTATTCATTCCATACAGCCAAGATGCTGTTCAATATAATGTAAGTCTTAGGCAAAGCCATAGTCTAAAATTGAAAGATAAGTGATACGGTTTTAGATGAAGTCATGGGTTTAAGACCATAGCTGAAATGCCTGGCCAACAGTATATTGAATCTCCACAGGGAAAAGACTGAATTTGTTGCAGTTTAATACACAGAAAATATTTTAGATGTAGAAAACCATTCCTCATTACCTCAGCATATGCAGTCGATTAGCGGACTACTCGCACAACTGTAATAAAGACATAAAAAACAAGGTTTCCTTAAATTATATATAACTGTTTGGAAAGGTCAGTTTAAAGGGAAATTATACCCCTAAACATGACAGGTCTGTAAAAACATATTTTGAATGAATGAGGCCATATGTAAAATGGCACTTCTTCTAAATAAACCATTTTTAGAAAAATGCCATTGGATAATCCTAAATTGAAAATTGCCATTTTAAGCACTAAGGACAACCCCTTGGCTAGTACAGTTCATTGTGCTCACACAAAAACCAAGGGACAACATACATGCTACGTTATACCCATTAATGAATGGAGTCCTGTCTACACTTCTTCTTGTTACAGTTGGAGCTGCATTAGAGATCATCACAAAAGACCATCGCAAAATGGCTGAAGGGGGGAAAGATTTAAAAGGGCAATATTTATTTAAATATGCCTCTATTTCTCTCTTTCTGTATCTTTCTCCCTCTCTTTGTACATATTCTTAAGCTATACTTTCCAACAAGTGCAAATCACTAGAATAAACACAAAGCTGAGTTCCATCTAGACTATTCACAAAGGTAGTTGGGTTCATACATCTTTAGCAACATGTGGCAAGCACCAATAAACCTGTTCAGTTTGAACTCAGGCAGAGACACAGCCAATCTGGTCCCATCTGCTTTATGCTGCATTCAGTGTCAAGGTACCAGCCTGTGTGCAGGCTAATGCAGTAACATAGTAACATAGTAAGTAAGGTTGAAAAAAGACACACGTCCATCAAGTTCAACCTTTTCGTTTTTTTTTTAACCTGCCTAACTGCCAGTTGATCCAGAGGAAGGCAAAAAACCCATCTGAAGCCTCTTCAATTTGCCTCAGAGGGGGAAAAATTCCTTCCTGACTCCAAAATGGCAATCGTACTAGTCCCTGGATCAACTTGTACTATGAGCTATCTCCCATAACCCTGTATTCCGTCACTTGCAACAAAGTCATCCAACCCCTTCTTAAAGCTATCTAATGTATCAGCCTGTACAACTGATTCAAGGAGAGAATTCCACATCTTCACAGCTCTCACTGTAAAAAAACCCTTCTGAATATTTAGGCGGAACCTCTTTTCTTTTAATCAGAATGGGTGACCTTGTGCTGGAAAGACCTACTGGTAAATAAAGCATTAGAGAGATTATTATATGATCCCCTTATATATTTATACATAGTTATGATATCCCCCTTAAGCGCCTCTTCTCCAGTGTGAACATCCCCAATTTGGCCAGTCTTTCCTCAACATGTGTCAACATAGTTGCAGCATGGAACAGATCAGCTGTTTCTCTGCCTGCATTTATATATAAGGCTAATACCATACAAGGCTGTTTCTCCTCCTGTGTTTATACTGGTACATGCAGTTACAGCACATAGTACATGGGACTGTATCAGTAGTTTATACACTTGTGGAGAAACAACCTTATGCAGCATTAGCCTTAGGCTATTGTAGTTATTCAATACTTGTAGGTTGTAAAAAGTCTAAAGTTTAATCCGTTTTGTCTCTCTATGGAGTAATTGCTGTTCCCAAGCACCCACTTTTTTTGGGTTTATGAAGCACTTTTACCACTTTCCATCACAGTCCACTAACAATATATTTAGCCTCAAAAAAGCATCTAGACACAGGTGTGTCAGAGCAAAATTACGGATTTTACTATTGTGCTATACTATCCTGGCATTTTTGTGAGTGGCAAACATTTTAATGAATCTTAGTGAATCACGTTTATTTTGCTAGAAGAAAAAAGCAAGTAAGAAAACCTGTGGACTCCAATGCATTTGTTGTGAGAAAAAATGCCCATTAACTCCAATGCATTTGGCACAAGAAGAAACTGTCACTATCTCCAATTCTTTTGGCGAAACATCTATGTTTCATAAATGTTTCCTTGGTTTTGTTAGTTTTTCAGAGAAGTGAAACATCTGTGTTACACACATCACTATTACCTACGTATACAGTAACATCCCATGCAGGATCCTGTCCACCTTTTATATGGGTCAAATCCTCCCTCAAGTCCCCTCTGTGGCAAATAGATGAAATTGATCCTATAAACACTGGAATTCTGACTGGTTTATATGCAAGTAATAAGGATCCCTAAAATATAATACCAGTATGTTATTGTAAACTGTTAATTAGTAAGATAAATGTTTAAATCATTGATTTCCATAGAGTGGGATGATCTAGTAAATAATACCCGGCCTTCGAATTCATACAGATTCATTGTTTTTGGGATGTCTCTACTGTAAAAGCAGTCAGCTGTGGTTTTGTTCCTTGAGCGCTTGTACTAAGAAAGCAAAATATGTATATGCTTAGATGAGCAGGACTTTATTTTCTATTTTGGAACTTGTTCAGTGCACAGAACAGATTCCTGTTCTTTTTTTGCTGCAATGTATTTGTTTTTGTTTTTTTTATAAAAACAGATATTTCCATTATAACTTAATGAAAACATGGAGTACATATCAGGTATTTCTCATATATTTGTAAAACAAAAAAAAGAATAGATTTTCTCTTGCATTCAGAATACTCAATAAATCTATGTCCCTGGTTGTAAATTATTCTTGTTGCATGCTGGGAAAATGGATTATTTTCTTTATTTTGAGTGTATGATAATCCATACAGAACAGTATCTTCCCTATAGGCTACAGCTACAAAAAAAATAGAAACAGATCCAAATCAGAACCAAAAAAACATGTAGCAAGCTGGTAACCAAACATCCTTTACAGTGAATGCTGGATGTTGGATTGAGCAGTGATCCATGAACAGCACTTTCCGTGTTTCTTGCAAGCTGTAGATTCGTTGACATAAACTGTATGAATAATTCACATAGGACACACACAGCTCTACATTATTCTTCCTGTTGTGCAGAGATCTAGCCACATTCACAAATCCTTACCATTTAGGTTGTTTGATATTGAGCCACTGAAGGATTCCTCTTTTCTCAACAGTGTAAAGATGTATTTTCAGCTGGCTAGGAATGCTTTTCTTTCTACAGAAGACAGGTGGTGTGAATGTAAAGCTGGCTTTTTGCTCCTGAAACAGATGTTGTACGTAAATTGGGAGACAATGACCAGCGGGTTGGGCATTCAAGCACTGCAGAACACATTCAATTAAACCAATTAATGTGAAATGAAATATGTATATGTTTTATCACTTTATGAGGTGAAAGCAAAATTCATTGTATTGTATATAATTTGTATTTTAAGAAGTCCAAGGAAGAGAGTGGTGAAATTGGTACTACTGCAATTTTCAAAACTGGATGAATACATTTTTTTGAGATATTGTTCTGCAACAGGTAAAAAACACAGCTGTCAAACTGAAAATTTACCACGTGACAACTGTAGCTGCAGGGATGTAGAACATGGTGACCCCCAGAGATTGAAGATGGAAAAAGATAGCTAGTATTGGCGGGTGACTTTTAGAGAGTAGCAGGAGATGCAGCCCTTAACTGAGGCCTATTCTAAATTATTCAAGGATATTAAAGCAGGAGGCTGCAGGTTATTTATACATTTATAATTTACAGGATATTTATAGCTGTTGTGTATTACATAGTAAATAATGTGCCTCATGTTGTAAAATATTAGAATATTATAAGTCACCAAGGAGTTCCATGACCATATAAAAGCAAGAGCTCCAGTGAGTCATATGGCAGAAATTACATCACAGAGAATTGATTTTAACTGATATAACGATATAATTTACTATATTCATTGTGTATTGTAAACATGTATTGAATGAGTTTAATATTCTTTCCATTAGTTCTATAGTATAATAGTATAGTATAATTATAGTATAATATTAAGGGGCAGATTTATCAAGGGTCAAAGTGAATTAGAGGGAATTTTCAAAGTAAAAAAATTCGAAATTCTTACTAATTTTTTGGATACTTCGACCATCGAATAGGATACTACGACTTAGACTCAAACTGAAATAGTTCAAATATTCGACCATTCGATAATTGAAATACTGTCTCTTTAAAAAAAACTTCGACTTCAATACTCCGCCAAATTAAACCGTAAAATCGTTCGAATTTATAGGATTTAATCGTGCGATCAAATGATTTTACTTTGACCACAGAATAACCCAAATTCGATGGAAAAAGTATTTAAATTCGATGGTCAAATTTAGAAGTATTTTTTACTTAGAAATTCAACCCTTGATAAATCTGCCTCTAAGTATAGTATAGTAAGTTAGTTAGTGTAGTATGTCTGCCTCTAAGTATAGTATAGTAAGTTAGTGTAGTATTTCTTTTACCATTTCTTTATTGTTTTTACTTTATGATATTATGATAATGATTTGTCAGCACTGAATGATAAACACTTTACAGAATAATGATTGTGATCTCTTGCAACCTCTCAGCTAGTCACTTGTAACACTCCACTGCTAATATTCCTTACACTGACACAGCCACACATTTCATCAAATGTGTTACTAACAACACGAAAAGCTGGTAAAAGTGCGCCCCAAGGGTTAGTAAACATTTCACATCAAATCAGTCCAAATCTGAAATATTTATACGTACAAAATGCAATATGTATGCTTAATGCCAAAGCAAATTCTACAGCTCTAAGTTGGGTTTTTGATAAATGTAAATCATGAGTTTCCTTATTTATTTTCTGGGTCGTTTGCTAGCATGAAAAATTGTGATGAAGTTTTCTGTGTACGGAAATTTCCCAATTTTTTCTCTCATTTTGCTTGTAAAATGTAGGAATGCTGAATTGAGTCACAAGTATAAACCTACATTATGCACAGACAAATACACCCTGCTCTGTGCGAAAGGGATATAAGAATGAACTGAGATAAATTCTAATGTTTTAATCATGAACAGTAGGTGATACATTATTCCCTGTGGTATATCAGTGTATACTATACAACATGTGTATGCTGTATTAGCACTTTTCATTATGTTCCATTAGGTGGGCCAGTCACTAGTTATTACTCTTGGTTTGGATCCCACTGAAACATCACATAAAACTGTCTAAGGAGCTCTCAGGTAGGCCTGTAAAAAATAAATTAAATACACTTATAATAACACAGATGATAGGTGACCAATAAATAGAATGGACTAGGATAAAAACAAGCAACAAAAACTATAGTTTAATTATTATCACCTTTGTGTAAAATATGTTTACTTCCTATTTAACATTGTAATAGTATTCTTGATATATTATTGGACAGTTTGCTTATCCATTATCCATTGGTATGGACAGATACAAGATACAACACTCCTACTACTGTTCAGCAAAATATTAAAAAAAAACACTTTGGAGAGCCATGACCACCTAATCTGATGGATTCTGCTTTATCCAGTGTTCAACATTTTGCCTTCCATCACACACTAAGGATATGTACAAATGTCATCTGTAGTGTTATCATTAGCATAGGCAGCATTGTGATTATCACAAAGAGCTACCGAGTGCCATTACAAAAAAAAAGATATAATTTATGAACATGGTGGCAGAGCTCACTAATATAAGAGGCTCATAAATTTTAACATGGCAATAGAAAATAGGTGGCCTCTATCTAAGGAAGGCAATAATATCTCTTCATCCATCTGCTGCTTTCAATTACATTTAAGATGAGGTGGCCTTTTAAGAATAGTAAGAGTGCAGTGGGGGCTGCTTCAGCGGTGGGTGGAATGGGCTCACTAATGCATTAGGTTTCAGGCAATAATATATTCCTTTGTTTGCACCAGTGCTATGTAGAGTACAGTAGCAATCAGGGCCAGGGATTGAAACCTTAGTTTCAAAATCTACTGCATAATCATCTATCTTTTTTTCTCATACTCTATGACCTTTAACGGCAAAGGTAATTTAATAATATACAACACACAGTTTCAACAGAAAAAAAGGGGATACTGTTAAAATAAAAACAAAAATAGGTATGCACCAAATCCATGATTTTTGGTTTTGGCTGAAGATTATTCATAAAGGTTTGGGCAAATAATAAACTAAATTGAAAACATAATCTACATATTATAAAAATAAAGGCAATGTGGTACAACAGTGTATGGGAATGGGGTGGGCGTGTATATGGTTTAAAAATAAAGGCACTTTGTGGAAGGGGTAGATTTGCAAGATGATGCTGTATAAATAAACACTTTGTGCACATACACTTATGACTCTTTGGGTTTTTTTAACCATGCTTTTTCCATACATTTATTAGGAGTAGGGAAATTGTTTTAGAACATTTTGGTTGGGGTCCAATATCAACTGATCCTTACAACCAAGAAATAGATTAGGAGTTGGGGAGCACCATCCGTCCAAAATAAACGATGGTGTGCAAGGTCAGATAATAGTTAATAATACAAAGGAAGAAAAAGAAATGACCCTTCACATTGCACCTTCCCATCCATGTGTTGTAACCATACGATTGAAGTGATTGATAAAACTTAACTTTTAATATGACCAGTAAAATTATGTCTAGATAGCAATATTAAAATATTGGTTAGGCAGGAGGCTGATTGACTAAAAAGCCAGGGGTAGGAGGGATAAAGTCACCTGAGAGTGACTGTTGGTTGGAGCAAAACAATCAATCTTTTCAATTTCTTGACGATTATTCATATTATAGAGGTATCAGTACACCACCAGCCACCCCTTCTCCCACCACAGGATCCCTCCCTTCCGGTCTACAATCACCATGCAGGGTGATTGAGGTATCAAGGCCTAAAAAGCAGCCTGAGTGGCAAGCGGTTATGAGTTAACCAAAATGATCAAAGTGTTGTTAGCACGTTCTTAGCCCCACGGATCGTCCATTAACCAACCCCTTCACCCTCAATAAGTGCCCTCCCGATCCGTTCACCCCAGCAAATTGCGTTGTCCCTATCCGACGCCTGCCTAACCAGAACTAAAATTGCGCCTGACGCGCGTTTCACCCGTTCAGTCACGGGCTTTATCAAAGGCATTTGATAAAGCCCGTGACTGAACGGGTGAAACGCGCGTCAGGCGCAATTTGAGTTCTGGTTAGGCAGGCGTCGGATAGGGACAACGCAATTTGCTGGGGTGAACGGATCGGGAGGGCACTTATTGAGGGTGAAGGGGTTGGTTAATGGACGATCCGTGGGGCTAAGAACGTGCTAACAACACTTTGATCATTTTGGTTAACTCATAACCGCTTGCCACTCAGGCTGCTTTTTAGGCCTTGATACCTCAATCACCCTGCATGGTGATTGTAGACCGGAAGGGAGGGATCCTGTGGTGGGAGAAGGGGTGGCTGGTGGTGTACTGATACCTCTATAATATGAATAATCGTCAAGAAATTGAAAAGATTGATTGTTTTGCTCCAACCAACAGTCACTCTCAGGTGACTTTATCCCTCCTACCCCTGGCTTTTTAGTCAATCAGCCTCCTGCCTAACCAATATTTTAATATTGCTATCTAGACATAATTTTACTGGTCATATTAAAAGTTAAGTTTTATCAATCACTTCAATCGTATGGTTACAACACATGGATGGGAAGGTGCAATGTGAAGGGTCATTTCTTTTTCTTCCTTTGTATCCTTACAACCAAGGCTGCTGGAGTGAACTATGACATGAATATAATAATAATAATAATAATAATAATAATAATAATAATAATAATAATAATAATAATAACAATGATAATAATATAATGTGAACCATTCCTGCTTCCTGATTTCAACTTCCTCACTAATATGAAATTTTGACAAAACAAAAAAATATTAACCCAGTCTTTACTTAGGCCTCCTACCAAGGAGATTTCTTGAATAAAAATTTAATTGTCTACCCCTTTTCCACAGATTCATTTACCAACTGCTTGGTACCTGAGTGAGAAATTAAAAGCAGAGCCATGACCCCCTAAGTTGAGTTATATTATTAAAAGTTAAAACATTCTCCTATTAGAGGTCCCCACTGCAAATTCAACCAGAATAGATTCTTGCATGTGCGTTACTGCCTGTGATTATTGGCATTTTAATGTGAAGGCAAGATAGAACTTTAATCATAGAATGGGACTGTTTAGTATTACATTTGTAGTTAAAGTTTTAGGGTTAAGAAAATGTTGGTTACTTGTTTATGGGAAATCCCCTATGAGTATATAGTCAGCGCTTTCTTTAAGAAAGATGTATGCTGGTCCCCAGATTTAGATATGGGGAAGCTTTAACCTATAAATCATCTATATGGGTTATTGATTTCTGCACTTTAGTGTGGAAGTTAGTATTGAACTCACATTGTGGCCAGAAGCAAATTTCCTGGCACAGATAATGTCGGTATGATATTGGACCTTAGGCCTCCAAATAATGTACAAATGTCTTTTCAACAAATGTTTTGCATAAAAAGGCTTTACAAGCCCAAGTGCAAGCTGTAAAGCTCAAACACACACACATCACTAAATGCAGCCATTTTCCCAGAAATCCACTAAGTAATGGGTTGTGCACTTAGACTTACTGTATTTTGCCAAAGTTGATGCTTTATCATCCACCTATGTAAATTGTATCCAAGTTGCATTTGCATTTTGATGGCATTGATGAGAGCAAGATCTGATCACAGTGCTAGAAAATGCATCAGGGTGCAATTAATTTGATGCAAGTAAGTTGTGTGTTTGTGTAGGCCCAACACACAAAGTAAACCCTGTAAGTAACACTTCCATAACACAAGTGTTAATTCCAGGTCTTCCTTACATCCATGTATCCTGTACTTTGCACCTACCACCTTATTCAAAAAAGCAGAAGGAACCAGCAATTCAAAACAAAAGACATGAGTATGTTTAGCATATAGGTTAATTAACCCTCGATATTCGACCGTTGAAGTTAAATCCTTTGACTTCGTATATCGAAGCCGAAGGATTTAGTGCTATTCGTTCGAAGGATTTCAATTCATTGATCGAACGATTTTCCTTCAATCAGAAATTGCCTAGAAAGCCTATGGGGACCTTCCCCATAGGCTAACATTGATGCTCGGTAGGTTTTAGGTGGCGAAGTAGGGGTCAAAGTTTTTTTTAAAGAGACAGTACTTCGACTATCGAATGGTCGAATAGTCTAACGATTTTTAGTTCGATTCGAAGTCAAAGTCGTAGTCGAAGGTCGAAGTAGCCAAAAAAATACTTCGAAATTCAACGTATTTTTTATTCTATTCCTTCACTCGAGCTAAGTAAATGTGCCCCTGTGTGTGTGAACCAGTGACAAAGTAGCCAGTGGTGGAAAAACATTTTCTTCAAGGACTGCTGTGAAGGATGTATAATTTCTATCTTATACAAGATAGTTTAAAACAAATCTATAGTTTAAAACAAGTACCTTTCCTAACCTGTCATTGTTTCCTGTGAATTCAGAACACATATTAGTCTGCAGAAAACATGACCCCGGGGAGGGGTTTACTTTTTCTTTTCTGGAGAAAACTCAATTCCTCACAATCCATCAACAAATTAAATGAAAATGTCACAATCGCTCCCCCCCCTGAGCCGTGCTCGCTCAAAAATTATTTCACTTCTATTGTGCACACCAATTTATTGTACTCTGTGTTTTCCAGGACAATGGCTGGCTCATTGTTGTGGTTACTGGGAGGAATAAAAGGTCGTGACTCCAGCTGGTTGCAGTTTTGTTCCTACAGCAAAGCCACTAGATGTGCAGAGCTGAAGTAAGAGAGACCCTTGATTAATCAAATTGCTCACCACAATTGTTCCCACAGGCGCTGCTTACAGGTCAACTGCTTCTCCTACGTTGGGTGCTTAGGATTGTAAATTTTTAATTACAGGACATCTAGACAGTGGATAGAAAATGGACAGGAAAGCAGTCTCTGAAGCACTCAGCTAAGGAGCCCATCTGTCTAATAGTTTAATTGCTACCCATTTGTATTCTACATTTATACTTATGTACTCTATCTTCAGCCTAAGGGAAATCTGCTTGTTGACTAATATTGACATAGAGAAACACACATGCATTGCAGAGACTCACAAAGAAACTGATCGGATGTATGAGGAATTCTACAGAGATTTGTTGCTCCCAGCAAGCACCTTGACTATCTTGTTGACAATACATAAACAAATATGAGTGAATGTAAAGTGTAAATGAGTAATCTTGGGGACAAAAGTTTGCAATGTAATATTCTTCAATAGACAACTATTATACTGCAACCTTTATATGTGCATAGTGAATTTTTAAGACCTGTTTAAATTGGGTGTATCTAGTGCAAACTTTGTTGACTAAAATTTACGAAAAATTTGAGTATTTCGAGGGTAACATTCGAGCAAACATTCAAATTGTTATTTCGAGGTAGAGTCTGGTCCAAGTCCACATGCAAAGTGAAAACACAAATTTAACCTATTTACAGGGGTAAAGTAATTAATGAGGTTGGAAATGTCTATTAATGCAATATAATAGCAAACAATTAGGTAAATACAGTGGCGGAACTACCGGGGGAGCAGGGGGTGCGAGCGGGCCAGGGCCCCCCGGCAGTCCACGCGCCGCTGTGTGGCGCTTATTCCCGGACAGTTTCCGGGTGTACGGAGGGGGGCGGGGGCCCGGCTGCGCGTCCTGCGCCAGGGCCCGCCCCCCTCTAGTTACGCTTCTGGGTAAATATGTTAGGGCACAATACATAGACATTTGGTCTTGCTTCCAGGGAAAGCTTTCCCTGCTTCACACTACACTTTTGATGTTGTCTTGATGTAGCTCCGACAAAGGAGCAGATTTACTAAAGAGCAAATGGTGGGTTTTTGCTGAAAATTAGCCAAATTTACACTTCCCAGCAACATTGGCAATTAACTAAAAGGTAACACACTTTGCTAGTTATGCCAGGTGAATATTCAATCAGGTGAACGATGGTTAATATGCTAATTTATCAAAGTGTAAAAAAAGTATCTATTTGTTATCCTTTTTGTCAAAGTCTATTTCGCCAGGTTCTGACTGGCGAATTAATAATATAAAGCTACATACTCAACATCATTATATCAGTCACATCATATCCTGTTTTCCAAAAAGTCACAAGCAAAAGACAAAATGCTGGCGTTTTTTCATATTTAAAGTGTGATTATGTTTACAAGCTGTAACTTAAACATTTCTTATTTACACTTTTTTTAACATTTGAAGCTCATGCCACATTTTTTTTAGGGTGGGCTCATGTGGCTACTTCCAGCAATATCACCAACATCACTAATAAATACATATATATTAATATACCCATTAAATTTAAATTGAAGTAAGAAAAGTAAGTTAATGAAGTTCTCACAGTAACACTAGAGAAAATGCATTATGAAATTTTCACACCAACGAATCATCACTGATGAAATTATGTCAGCATTCTCCTGCCAAGACGTAATTGCGCATTTTAATGAATATGAGTATTCGTCACAAAAAAACATCTGACGTAGTTGCCTGAAGGTGGAGACTTCTAAAGCAAAAATTTGCACGTAAGCAAATGTGCCCCATAGAGTGATGATCAGGCAAAACTTCTGTCTGGTTGCTTTAACTCCTCTGCAAAATTGAAGAGCACCAGTGTCACAAAGGTAGACCTGTAATATATCTGATATAAATATATTAATTCATTTTATTAAATAAGTAGAATTTGCCTGTTCAAATACTCCTCAGATTTCAGCCTAATTTTATGATTAGAGACAGTATAAACATTGATAGGCACACTAATTAGCAGTAGTTACAATAACATATTGCCATCTATAGACGCAGAGGGACCATATTTTCCCCAAGGCTTTTGACTGAGTGCTCTTTTTTGAATATGTATAACAAAATAGCAATATGAGTGGCTGATCATATATGTGTATATAGCATATATGTAAACAAAATCATATGTCTTAATCTTCTATAGATCGACTGCTTGGTGTTCTATTGGTAACATCTGCTATGCTAGGAGGCCTAGGCATGCTAAGGAGGCCATTCATCAAGCAAATGAAAGAGGCACTCGGAGTACAAGTTAACCTAATTATGGGAAAATTTTTCATGCATTTGTCATCCATAATTTGTTAATGGTAGCCTGTCATTTTCCAAGAGAAAAGCCTAAAAGCACATGCAGTCCTTTTTCCAGTGTCTCTGTACCAGTGACTAATTAATTATAGTCATACATGCCCATTCCATTAACGAGAGTCATACATGTTCATTCTTTGGTTGTACATTAGATCCTCTCTTTATGAAATACAATACAAGGAATACACTGCAAATACAGTATAGATCAAAATGGTTGTACTGTGTTAAATTAGAGTCAGGTGCATGTAAAATTATTAATCTTAATCTTATAAAATGATGCGCATTATGAAAAATAATTCTTCAGTTCCAGGTAGCTCACTAATTGTGTTTTGCTGGAGTCAGTGAACCACTTGGGCTTCACATCAGATGGATACTAGGTCAATGCACCATTTTTTTCTTAAGGAAAATGCTAGAAAATTTGATAAGTACAGACTAAAATGTATGTATCTATTGTACAAAACCCATATTCATGAAGCCACCATTAACGGAGTTGTAAACACTGCTACATTGCACTGCTTAACCAAACTTTACTCAGTTGATCCGTATCAATCTGGCACCATGTTCTTTGTTCCTGCAACTGGAGTTGGAAGCATTTCAGTTGCTGTGTTGTTAAACTTCCTAGGAGTGCCATCGCTTGATGCAGATTCTATTATACTATTGGACTGGCACCCAGGCTATATTTGGACATGTGGTTGTGCGCTCTTTATGACTATCTCTCTCTCTCTCTCTCTCTCTCTCTCTCTCTCTCTCTCTCTCTCTCTCTCTCTCTCTCTCTCTATATATATATATATTTGAATTGTGAAAACTCTTAGCATAATATACTGTTCCTATCTGTTTTTTTCCGTATAAACAATTTCCCCTTATTGATGATGTTAATATATATTGGAAAAATGGTCCACACACACATGACTTAGAAATCAATTTAAGTGAGGGGAGACCTATATATATATATATATATATATATATATATATATATATATATATATATATATATATATATATATATATCTATATATATATATATATATACATACATATTAACATCATTAATAAGGGGAAAATTGTTTATACAGAAAAAAACAGTATATTATGCTAAGAGTCAAATACAGTCAGGGCCATTCCAAAAAGACAATTTCTGTTTGTGCTAAATGCGTAACATCCCTAGATGAAGATATTTCTGTGGAAAGTGGTTATGAACCATCAGATTTGGCACAAACTATGGCAGATGTAGCAACTATAAAAAGGGAAGATCTTTTGTACCATAATAAAAAAGTAAAATAAAGCACAAATCGAATCCTGTTTATTTCTAAATATGTTAAGCACAGTAAAGAAATAGAAAAAGTGATTAGAAACTATTGGCCAATTCTAGCAAGGGGATAGCAATTTTGGTAGATTATTTACAGAACCCATCTTGATTAGCTATAAGAAGGGGAAAAGCATTAGGGATTTATGTCCAGCTGTATCTACCACTACATAGACACCCCCCTGTGTCACATTTCCATGTTTACATTTTATTTGTTTTCCTTCAATTATAAAAGGTGATTAACTCAATCACCCAACACAAGGCACTAGGGTTCAACTTAAAGACTATATGCCACTTGTGACTCTAGAGGAGTCATTTATATGCTCACATGCCCCTGTGGGTTAGTATATGTAGGGCAAACTGGAAGGAACATCAAAACTAGAATAAAGGAGTGCAAAAGTCATGTAAGGAATACAGGGTACTCAAACAGACACTACAGTCTCCCGACATTTTAATGAAGCAAAACATACACATGGACAATTAAAATTGGTGGTTTTGGAGGTGGTTGCACCATTGACTAGAGGAGGTGATTTTAAACAAAAGATGCAAATTGGATCATGAAACTAAATTCTTTAGCCCCCATATGTTTAAATGAAACATGGAGTTTGAAATGCTTTAGAGACACATGTTTATGTGGATTAAAATTGATAGGTAGACTTTGTTTGGAGTAGTACCTAGTTTCAAGTATGATATTATGTAACAGGTTATTGAAACTGTTTTTGAAACAGTTTTTTAGCTTTGCAACTTTTGTCGCATATTTTTAACAACTGTTCTGTTTAAATGATACAGCATCACAAGAAATTGACAATGGAACGTGTTAAAGTCGACTTTTAAATGTGCTGTTCACTGTTTAACGTCAATTTCCAAGAGACTTATGTACTTGTCCTCATTGGAAAATGAAAGGCTGTTATTTTAAATGGGGCAATTGGCCGCATACGGACCACGAACTGTATTGAGATAAAGAAAGATTCACTTTTGTAGCACTAATTAGACTAATTAGAGTTAAATTGATAATGTCCCTAAGAGGAAGAGTATCCATTGAGAGTTAGGTGTTATAAGGTGTATTGTGTTATTTGTATTTGCACTTCAAAAAGGATCCATGTGGTCCGAAACATGTTGTGTTAAAGTAATTAGCAGCAGTTTATGTGCCTTTTCCTACTCTTCGTTGATTCAAAACACAGGTCAAATTCACAGATTCACAACATTTTTCAATAAACACAAAAATCCTTGTTTTGCCACAGATCTCCAGGCCCGGATTTGTGGAGAGGCCACAAAGGCCTGGGCTTAGGGCGGCAGGATTTTAGGGGGTGGCATGCTGCCCAACCACACCAACATTGGTTCGGAAACACTGGGGATTTGCAGGAGTTACAATTATTTTTTAAATTTCCTGTGCATCAATCCCCATCGCTCCGTTCCCAATGCTGAAAATTTGCATGAATAAAGGGGAGGGGACAGGGGCAACGAACGGCACTGGGCCCTTTGGGGTGCTCACTATGTAAATCCGGCCCTGCAGATCTCTAATAGGTGAAAAAATTTTGCTCATCCTTTGTGTTTATATATACAAGAGATAAAATGGAACTAAGCACATATACTACAATATTAATAATTAATCAGGTTTAATTTATGTTTTTAAACCACTGGATAGGAATGTTAGAACTGAATAATATTCAGTTAATGTTACACATTCTTTGATGGTACAGACATTGCATGTAATATTCAGTCATTGACACTGTATATAAATAAATATATATATCACCTTCCTGAAGACGGCACGTGTGTTGTTGCCGAAACGTTGAATCAATAAATATTTTTATTTTTCCATTTAATAAGACCTAGGAGTGCGGCTTTTTTGTATCGATTACATTTCCTTTTTGACCTGCACCCAGGCGGTTGGCCTTGGGTTGAGAGTGCACTGGATAGGGGATTCTTATATATATATATATATATATATATATATATATATATATATATATATATATATATCTATATTTCCCTAAGAGGATGCAGAAAATAGAAAAAACTTCCGGGAAATGTATAAATGATGATTTAAACCAAGAATCAGGAAACCCATATCTAGAAAACTCTGAATTATGGCCATCTCCCCTAAACTCCATTTTAGTCAAATAAGTCGCATTTTTAAAAAATGATTTCCTTATTTTGTGTAATATTAAAACAGTACCTTCTACTTGATCCTAAATAAGTTATAATTAATCAGTGCTAGAGGCCAAACAATTCTATTGGGTTTAATTCATGTTTAAATGATTTTTATCAGTAAGGTATGGTAATCCAAAATACAGAAAGACAACCGCAGGAAAACCCCAGGTTCCATGCAGGTTCCATGCAGGGCCGGATTTACATAGTGGCCGTCCCTAGGCCCACTGCCGTTCGGCGCCCCTGTCCCCTCCCCTTTATTCATGCAAATTTTCATCATCGGGAGCAATGAGCATTGTTTCATGGGAAATGTTTTTTAACCAATGTGGGTGTGGTTGGTCAGCATGCCGCCCCCCTAAAATCCTGCCGCCCTAGGCCTGGGCCTAGGTGGCCTTTCCACAAATCCGGGCTTGGTTCCATGCATTCTAGATAACAGGTACCATACCTGTATTATGTATCCCTCCTAAAGTGTCGGTATAACCTTTTTTAACCAATCTATCACACAGCCTAAGAGGCTGCAGCTGGAAAAGTGATTTAGGATCCTGGATCAGGTTGAAATATCTTGGTATGCTACAACTTTCTACTCTTTTGTTACACTATCAGCAATACATGTCAAGGAAAATAGACCAACACAAGAATATATTTAGGAATATCACTTGAACTCTAGGTCAACTCTTCCTCTTAGTACCTTATATGAACAACAGTTCCTCTGCTGAAGCATAGGAAAGATCTCAATTAAATCTCAATGTATTCTGTTGTGACAGTATGATAATTCATTATTTGCAGAAAGCTCCTCATAAAGACATGCATAATGCAGATATTTTGTTACAGTATGCTGCAAATTTACAGATTAAAACACATATCAATGCGCTATTCATGAACTCCATAAAGATATCCCCAAGGTATCTTTATGAACGTCAATGTACAATATCCATTCAATGGAGCTGATGGTGAACAGAAAACCTAATGATTTTATCCAACAGACTAGTATACAATTATCTAGATTTGTTTGTAGGGCTCCCATTTGCATTGCAGCTAGCCTAAATTTTGTTTTTTTTAGGAAATAAATACATTTTTCCAAAAAACGCAAACTATGTTGCTTTTAAATGTATCCATATATGTTGGAAAGTTTCTTAAAGGCCCAGTTATTGGAGTGGGGTAGAGTGGGGTTTTCCCTTATACATTTTTAGTGTTTTTAGTGATACCAACACCAGAAATGAAACCTTTTTTTTACATCTATCAAAACTTTGTATGCTATTTTTAATTTTACTAGAAAAGTATTTACCCAATGTTTTTACATTACCTATGACCCCCCATGTTCCTGTATGAGTGGGCTGCCATATTTATGCATCAGGAGTCCATTGACATTAGAAACTCTAACTGACAGGTTAAGAAGGGACAGTCAGGTGGGCAAAAGTCAGGTTTAGGAACTTCAAGTAACAATTACTTACAAAAGCAGACCTATCAGTGAAAAACAAGAACATGAACTATAGGTGACTTTTAATGCACATTAATATTTTGAATATTCATTTTTAATGGCAGTATCACCAAAGGTTTTTCAAATGAGGTACAACAACTATTTCAAGTAGTAAGCTTGTAAAGTAGATAAAATCCAGTAGTACTGCTGTGCTACTCCATATATTACAGCTTTATACAAAAAATATGAGGGCATGGCTTGCTGGATGGGCTTGCTTATCTGCGTGGTTGCACTTGAAAATTACAGAAAATATATTGCTTATATTAACCAGGCAATTGTGCACTTATGTAAAATGGCATAGGGGTATTGCTTTTACTGTAGTCTGGGGGGAAATGCCAGGGGCAATATGCAATGCTGACACTTGCTCTTCCACCACTGAACTAAAATGATATAATCATAATAAGATGAGATTTAGATCAGCACTGCAATCTATCTGGTTTCATTATTCCAGTAGAGTATAACTTTTAATGGAGAATGCCTTACCATATTACAGAGAAGGAATATTCTTCGCCCTCATTAAGCTTGGCTTTCATAGAGACATATAAATAGGTCTATGTAAAGGAAAATTTATAAATACAGATGAAGCGACTTTGGATTTTGTGTCCGAATAACTAAACTCATTTAACTCACATCCCATTTAACACAGAAAATTGCGTCACAGCATCTCATCTAATTAAAGGAGTTTTTTTCTGAGGCTTCTTAGTGCTCATTCAAGAGAACTTCCATCAAGGACATGGCTGCACTCTGCACCTTGCACAAAGTGCAGAGCACATCATCAGCAGGCCCAAAGCAGACCTATTCTTATTGTTTGCCATATGACTGGCAGAAAGTACAGGTCCATGTTGTAACCTGATGCACAAGTAAGGGCAGGGTTGGCCTGAGCCAACGGGACACTGGGAGAGAACCCAGTGGGCCTCTGCTGCCCCAGTCCAATGTTGAGTAAGGGACTGGCAGGAACATATAGCTACTGTAGATGTCACCTGCCCCTCATGAATACAGTGCTGCCAAATGCAGGAAGAGCTTTATTCATAGGAGGATTCATGTCTCTGCACTTACTTTGTTTTGGAGTGCAGAGACCTGCAGCAATTTTAATGTGCATTTCAGGGTGCAAAGTACAATAAACTTAGAGGATTGTGCCTGTTTTTTTGCATTTTGCACGCTGTCCTGCACATAGTAAATGACCCTTAATGCCTTGTTAGGAAAAGGAAAGCCAAGAGAATCCTATTCCATATATACTTGAAATATGTCTTTAGTTGAAGATTTTTGAAAAAGGGCCCCTTTATTATAAAATCTGGTCCCAAACAGATGTGTTAAGAAGGTAATTTAAAAATGATTTATGTAGAGCATCATACCAGATGAAGTCCATTACTCTGTGAAATAGGTGCATGTAACTTTGGGTCACTATTTGTAGCTTCACTGTCAGTGAATGAATCACTTATTTAGTGTGTTTTGCAAAATAATAAACAACTGAGTTTAAAGCAGATATAATACTGAATGGTTCTACAGTCCCCTGGGACGGGCTGAAGGAATTACAAAGTATAAAAATCCATTACACCTATTACTTTAACCTCTGCCAGTGAAATTCACAAAGCAACCAACCAAAGAATAACATTAAAACACAAGGGGGAATGAAAAGTTACCAATACTAAATAATTACTTGTTCAACCACATCATATTTTTCCTCCATCAACAACATTTCTGTTTTTTTTTTATATTCTGCAAACTGCTTTCATTCCTGATCTCTGCAGACTGTGACTTTATATTATCTCTGCAAGAAGTATACTGCATGTCAACATTGCTTAAGCTTAAACAAAAGTCCCCCGTCTCTTTGACATTTCGTTGTGGATCAAATGTAAAAAGGGAGTACTGGCAAAAATCTTATTCAGAACATAAATTAACTGTTTTGATTTTCTTAATGACAGTATCCCTTGCCTCAAACCATAAATGACCATTGACAAGTTGTTTCTGACTTAAATAAGCACATCTTAACTGGGCTGTCCAATTCACCAATCCAAACAGGCTACAGTGAAAACATATTTCCACTTAATGATAAGCAAGCCCATCTGTGTACTGTCTTTTTGACTGTGGTCCTGATGCTTTTAAAACTTGTTAGACAAAAACCACCTATAAGTCATAAGTGCATTTGAACATGCAGATGGGAAAGTTATGCTGTTCAAATGTATTTGTATGCATAGGTGTGAGTGCTTAAGTGTGCATCCATGGGAAAATATTATACCCATACCCATTATGCAGGTTTTCATTTTAAATGGCTTCATTACAACTCACAATTCAAGCTTGTGTTATAAGGAATTCTATTGCAGGCAATCAAATTAATAGGTACAAAGCAGAGGCACAAGGATTGCAATGAAGGGTGTGCAGCGCTAGACTGAGGGGGTCTCCAGCAAGGGCCCGCACACCCCCCCTTCCCCCTGCCAGTGGTATCTTCTCATCATGTGGCTGTGATTGGGACAGGGGGAGGTCAGGAAGTAGTTCAGATGAGCAGCGCCTCAAGAGACCATGGCGAGCAGGACTGACCTAGCGGGCCCACTGGGTTTTTTTCTGGTGTCCCACCAGCCCCAGTGTGTAAAAAATGAGGGACCCACCAAATTTAGGATTTGGTTCAGGATTCAGCGGAATCTGAGCCTTTTTCAGCAGGATTCGGATTTTAGCTGAATCCATATGTCTTGCCAAACTGAATCTGAACCCTAAGAATATTGGAAAAATCTGACAATTTTGATGCGCAGAACACAAGTGAATTTTTTAAAATGTTAATGCAAATTTTCATATACAAATTAGGGTTCAGATTAGCTGAATCCCCAAAATTGTTAGCCTACCAAGCAGTCAAGCAACAAAGAAATTTGCCTATACAGGTATGGGACCTGTTATCCAGAATGTTCGGTACCTGGGGCTTTCCGGATAATGGATCTTTGTGTAATTAAGTCTACTAGAAAATCATGTAAACATTAAATAAACCCAATAGGCTGGTTCTGCTTCCAATAAGGATTAATTATATATTTGTTTCGATAAATAACAAGGAACTGTTTTATTAGTACAGAGAAAAAGGAAATCATTTTAAATAATTTGGATTATTTCGATAAAACTGAGTCTATGGGAGATGGCCTTTGCATAATTCGGAGTTTTCTAGATAATGTGTTTCCAGATAACAGATCCCATACCAGTACTGACATTTTATCTTTCTATGCCACCATTAAATAAACAGCTACTCTATATGGGGTTTTATGAAATACAAATTCTAAGACTGTACAGGATAGCCATCACTGAAGGGGTATCACTAATATTAGATCACAAATAAAAAAAAAATGCAGTGGATTTGCAGAGGAAATTTGTCTCACAGGTCTGCATGAGAGATTCCATAATCTAAGCAACATCTATTTAACCTAAAAAAATGAAGCCCTTATTGGTGTTTGGCTAATCTTTTATCCTTAATATTTGCATAGGATCGATATGTGCTCTTGCAATAATTTCTGTCCCACTAATTCTGTGCAAGAGGACCCTTGTAGGGACCTTAAAGAAGAAATTGTAAACAAACACACACATACTGTAAAAACACAAGACTACATGTGGGAGCAATTATGCTCGAATTTTAAGAAAAAAATACTATGTTTCTGCGTTAAAACCATGGCGAACAATCTATTTCACTTTCCATACGGCACCTGCACCAATGACTCTAATGTCAAGCCTCTGCTCACAACTTATTTTTATATTCAGCTGAGAATGTATTTATACAAACAAGATGCATTCAGTCAATATTACTGTGTGCCTTTCATTTCTTTAATCACCTTATCTGGCATTCTGTGAGTATATACAGGTACATCTCAAATCCTGTGCTGTGTAATTTAATTATAGTGCACATAATCCTTACATCCATTTGGCACCTTAGGTGTAATGCCTATTTATTGCATGGAGAAAGGGGATCATCAGTACTATTTTCTTAAGCTCCTGATTCTCCTCACATTAGGTAGAAACAAAATGACTATTGTACAGAACAATAATGAAGTATAATTATGTTTTAGTAGAAATGATTGAGAGGAATGCGAGAATACGAAAGCAGATTCTTTCATCATGTGTTTTACTGTAATACTATTAAAATGTTTACATAAGAGGATAAATGAATGCACAGCCTGCCTTACAGGCTTATTGGCATTTAATAGAAAAGAGTAAATGGAAATCAAATCAATTATTCTACAATAACCTTTAATCTGCTTTTCAGTGCTAAGGTATTTATTGGCATCAGAAACAAGGGTATTTGACAAAGGAAAAAATACAAAGAGGTGTTTTACCATAAGAATTAGTAATGCAAATATAAAATAAACACTGAAAAAATATGGGAATATTCACAAACTGGAAGCCATGAATATCAATACAAGTTCATTAGGCTATTAATATTAAATATGCTATTTCTCATACCTTCCTAAAGGTTTCCAGACTTGTGCAGAAATGGTAGGAATAAAGAAATGATCATACTCTAATAAGATATCTGTGACTTTTAGTGGTAGTTTAAAAAGTACAAATATACACTGCACAAGTCAATTATAAGGACTCCATTCTCCATTTCTTTATTTTTCTACCAATGCTGTATTTGGTCTTTATGGAATAATCTGGCACTATTCAATACGAACATGAAAACAGACATGAGTCATTCTGTGATAACATCTTCTGAACAGCCCATTTCAAAGCCTCATGATTACACACTCTTAACATTTCTGATAATCCACTTGCCATCCTCTGAATGGGGCTTTCTGTAGCTTCAATACACCTCTGTTAATGGAAATTGATATACAGCTGACCAGTTCACCTTTTAACCTCTCAGATTCTAATGTCTATTTTAAGTTGAGAGCTTACAAACTGACATTTCACATCATTATTTATGTTTTATTATAAGACATGCAAATCAACAACAGATACAATTTTAAATGCTTATGTGTGCTTGGCAACCGCAAACATCTTTTACTTTTCCTGTGTATTGTTTGGAGGTTTTGTATCAGTAAGGTAAACATTATACCTATTATCTGTTTTTTTCACTGTCTCAAAACTGATACATTGTCTAGATTTCTGCATAGTCGTGGTATAAACAAAGCAGATCTGTTAACCAAATAATCCAAATTTTATAAAATGATCACTTTTTTCTCTGTAATAATAAAACAGTAGCTTGTACTTGATCCCAACTTGATCCAAGCCAATCCTTATTGGAGGTAAAACCAGCCGATTGGGTTTATTTAATATTTACATGATTTTCTAGTAGACATAAGGTATGAATATCCAATTTATCAAATTACATAAAGATCCATTATCTGGAAATCCCCAGGCCCCAATCATTCTGATTAACAGGTCCCATACCTGTAACTTCTGTGAGGCTGAGCAAGTCCTTTATACGATGTTCTATACAGGAATGGGACTTATTATGTACAATGATCGGGACTTGGAGTTATCCAGATAACGAATCTTTTCATAATTTGGATCCTCATACCTTAAGTCAGCTAAAAATAAACATTTAAAAATGGAAAAATACATTTGGCTTGTTTTGCAACCAATCAGGATTCATTATACAATCAGGATTCATAGTTGGGATAACTGTTTTATTATTATAGAAAGAAAAATGTTTAATTATTTGGATAAAATGGATTCTATGGGAGATGGCATGTCCATGATTCAGAGTTTTCTGGATAATGGGTTTCTGGATAACAGATATCACAGAAAGGCACTATTCAAGTCCCTAGCATCTTAAAACAAAAAAAACTTTCCAGCACCTTGGACAGCAGAGATTCCAGTACAAAATCAGCTCTGATAGGTTTGCTGTCCAATGTGCTGAACAATAGATCTACTCATGTTATAGTAATTATCAAGAATTGACTTTGGTAAAGTAGACACATTTCACAGTATATATATATATATATATATATATATATATATATATATATATATATATATATATATATATATATATATATATATATATATGGTGCTTAATGCTCCTGGACTGGGTGCATAACTGTTTTACAGAATTGCAAGGTGCCCATAACATTGCTTTAATGAACATTCCTCCACCATTTATATGGAGGCAAGCGAAATCAAAACATCAGAGGAATATTTTATTTAACAGTAGCAGCCCACAATAAATAAATTTCTTACAATGCTGTACATCAGACAGTGTTTAAGGTGCAAGACAAACACCTAATGCCTTGATGTTTTTTAGAAGTCGGATACATTTCTTGTTTTCACCTCTACAGATAATCAGTGCAAGGCATTGGAACTGTCAGCTACATGGCTGGATACTCTGTGGATTGATAAGGAATACAGAACCGTTTACACTTGACTGCTATTTAATATCAGACTGAGGTCCCTGCTACAGAAATGACTTCTCGGGTGACTTGGACTTACATAAACTAAGGACAAGAATACACTGGGGACGCCGCCATTTTTGTTCAAAGGAGTTTATATTCCAGTTAATACTGACAATGCAGTTAGAGCACCATGACTGTTAAAATAGCAGCTTTTTTTAAAAAAAAATACTGTATAATGCTGAAAGGAACTGCAATTTGTTTTTAATTGTTTGTTTGTTCATTTTTATAAGCAACTGCTGATAAACAAATACACTGTATTTGTGCTAATGGTATTTGCTAATCAGTTTTGTGTTGGCAGCTGGATTGTTTATTTCATTCAGATATGGGGTAGGATTTTTCTGCAGAGTTACAACAGATTGCATTTTACCTAAGGGAAAAGAAAGGGTAAACTTGTACAAGTAGCACTATATATATATATATATATATATATATATATATATATATATATATATATATCTGTACAAAATGGAGTGGAGCTCACCCTTAGTCCATGACTTAGTCCACGTTCGTGGACAAATTATATAACCAACAAAAAAGTCAAGACAACTCAGTGCAATTAAAAAAAAATTCTTTACCAACAGGTAACAGCAAACATGCAACGTTTCGAAGCTCCCGCTTCTTTCTCAAGCATAAATGATTGCCATAACATCACAACCTCATTTAAAGCATAGGTAGTACACGCCTCTCGTCATTATGCAAATTAGTGCCCTTATGTTACAGATCAATTCAATCTAGAAAGTTAAACAGCATTTAGTATATTTCAACAACATGCATCATCTCATAAAGATTAGTTACACTATAAAAGACCTGACTAAATTCAATCGACATGTGAAATATTTGGTGATCTGCAAAGATTGCTCGGTTGTGTGCCCATACATCTTTTTGTCCCAATCCCTTAACTCTCTACATTCCACAATAATTTACAGAATAATATAAACTAGGTAAATGCATATAGGTCATACTCTTTATTCAAACCCCTAGGGTGCATGGTCTGTAATGTATGTATCCAAAATTTTTCTCTTTTCTGGAGTTGTAAGAGTCTGTTGCCCCCCCGACGTGGGGGGGCAACAGACTCTATGACAAGAAACCTGAGGGATGCTGCTGAATGTCGGGCCATCTTAAAGTGTGCAGGTACTGGTAACTTCACCACCTCCTTCCTAATCGTGGACTTATGCTGGCTAATCCTATCACGTATGGGTTGTATCGTTTCTCCAATATATGCCAACCCACACGGGCACTTGAGCATGTACACAACATACTCCGAGTTGCATGTGTGGACACGGCGGGCGAAGTATCGGGGATCCGATCCACAAAGCTCAGATGACTCACAGTCGCAGCAAGCCACGGATTCCTCCGGATCTGTTTCTTCCTGTTTTTTAGGCGAAGACAGCGCCCCTTCAAGCAGCGGGGAGCGTGGGGGAAACGGCACAGCAGTGAATATAGCTGCAGCAGTCAAAGCACGACCAGCACGAGTGACCGGGAAGACCAAGTACAAGAAGTGACAACGCTGGTGATTAACATTTCCAAAAAGGTACTGACAACTTCTGAGTTGGGGGTTTTACGGAGAGGCTTATCCTTTTGTCCTTCCTCTAAACTAGATACCTTTTCATTGGATATTGATTTACAACGATTCTATAGACTGTTGCGACTTAAGGTGCAGTTTAAGGATCGGGTGGTGGAACCGGTAACACGGGACACTGAATCCTTATCTTTACAACAGTTTTCCCTACGGAAGAAAAGTAAATATCTTCCCCCTACTTCATTTCATCCAGTAGAGACGGTTATTAATTTTATCTCCAGGGACATTAACCGATTGATGCAGGATACTAATGATCTGAGGACAATGAGGTTTAATAACAATATGTCTAAAGATGACCGTGAATCTTTGCATGCATTAATGGGTGATAAGTCTGTTGTGTACAAACCTGCCGATAAGGGTGGTGCTTTGGTTATTCTGGATAAGGAATACTATGTACAGGAGATTATGGGTCAATTGAACGATGGGCATACATACACACGCCTAGAAGGGGATCCCACAAACCGGTTTGCAGAGATGATCTCAGAGGTTTTGTCTAGATATGTACAACTGGGGGTCATCGATAATGGAGTAAAAGACTTTCTCACACAAGAGTTTCCCTGTATTCCGGTGTTTTACACCTTACCAAAGGTTCATAAGAATCTACAGTCACCACCAGGACGTCCTATAGTGGCGGGTGTGAATTCTGTCTTTGCTCCATTGTCGATTTTTCTAGACAAAGTATTGGCCCCGTTTTTACCTTTGGGTGATTCCTATATTAGGGACACGTCACATTTCCTCAGGGCAGTTCATGACCTCGATTTGGGGGATGAGCCAGTACTATTGGCAGCGTTTGATGTATGTAGCTTATATACGGCAATACCCCATGCCCTGGGAATTAATGCGGTACACAGCACACATTCGGAATATAATCCGACGCAGGTGAGTTTCTTTATGGAACTCCTTACATTGATTTTACATAACAAATATTTCCTGTTTCAGGACAAGGGACAACTACAAGGGACAGCTATGGGATCCAATGTCGCCCCTACTTATGCCAACATCTTCATGAATCGGTTTGAGACGGAATATGTGTATCCACATTTACTCTTTAACACGCATTGTGTACAATGGTGGCGCTACATAGATGATTTGTTGGTGGTGTGGCGGGGCGACATTGGGTCCCTTCTGCGATTTAAGACATATTTGGATGAGTGTATTCCCAGTATAAAATTCACACTTGAATATAGTGAGGAAAGTGTCACGTTTCTTGACACAAGGGTTTATCGTAAAGGAAACTCGCTATTTACGGATTTACATGTTAAATCCACCGATCGCAACAATTTGTTGCGTTATGACAGTGCACACCCAAGGGCTAACATTTCCTCTCTTCCTAGGTCACAACTCTTGCGAGTTAAGAGGATAGTTACAGAGGAGGATAAACTTACTTTACGATTGGACGAGACGTCTTCTAAATTCATTCAGAGAGGATACCCTAAGGAGATGCTTGCACATGAAGTGGAAAGGGTTAATGCATTGGATCAGGTCTCTACTATACAGAGCAAGGCACAGAAACCCAGACAGCAAGCCCGTATACCTTTTGTACACACATACCATCCATATGTACGGAAATTTCATCGTATTATACATAAACACTGGCCCCTACTGAGGAAAGCATATCCCGATGTTCCGGAGTTTCAGGCACCCCCACTCCTTTCCTATAAGCGCCCTCGGAGTTTGAGGGATAGATTAGTGAAGGCTGATCTAGGCACCACACGTAATGATCCACAGAGAGTTCTAGCACCCCTGAGGAATGGTATGCACAGCTGTGGTAGATGTAGTCAGTGTTCAAGCATCATACGCACGGACACATTTACCCACCCACATTCAGGGAAAAAGTTTTCCATACAAGGCCACCACACATGCAACTCGGAGTATGTGGTGTACATGCTCAAGTGCCCGTGTGGGTTGGCATATATTGGAGAAACGATACAACCCATACGTGATAGGATTAGCCAGCATAAGTCCACGATTAGGAAGGAGGTGGTGAAGTTACCAGTACCTGCACACTTTAAGATGGCCCGACATTCAGCAGCATCCCTCAGGTTTCTTGTCGGGGGGGCAACAGACTCTTACAACTCCAGAAAAGAGAAAAATTTTGGATACATACATTACAGACCATGCACCCTAGGGGTTTGAATAAAGAGTATGACCTATATGCATTTACCTAGTTTATATTATTCTGTAAGTTATTGTGGAATGTAGAGAGTTAAGGGATTGGGACAAAAAGATGTATGGGCACACAACCGAGCAATCTTTGCAGATCACCAAATATTTCACATGTCGATTGAATTTAGTCAGGTCTTTTATCCTGTAACTAATCTTTATGAGATGATGCATGTTGTTGAAATATACTAAATGCTGTTTAACTTTCTAGATTGAAATGATCTGTAACATAAGGGCACTAATTTGCATAATGACGAGAGGCGTGTACTACCTATGCTTTAAATGAGGTTGTGATGTTATGGCAATCATTTATGCTTGAGAAAGAAGCGGGAGCTTCGAAACGTTGCATGTTTGCTGTTACCTGTTGGTAAAGAATTTTTTTTAATTGCACTGAGTTGTCTTGACTTTTTTGTTGGTTATATATATATATATATATACATACACAGTATCTTGGGCTGCATGGCAACTAGCTGTTGCGGTGCCCTGTGAAATCACTGAAATCCTAAACTTGTATTACTAGCCTGCTAACAGCAATAACAGCATATAAACTAGGCAAACAAAGATAAATTATTAATGTTTCTATAGGCACTATATAGCATATCATGTTTAATATAAAAGTAAATTAACATCACAAACTCTGCAGACGAACGGCACTTCTGGACATAATTAATTAGAGCAAACTGCTGAAAATGGCCTAACGCATTTCAGGATTGGAAGCCTTAATCATAGGCTGTCCATAGGGTTACAATCCTGTTAGGCCTTTTTCAGCAGTTTGCTCTAATAAATATTGTCCAGAAGTGCCGTCCATCTGCGGAGTTTGTGCTGTTGATACAGTGGGGACACCGAGGACTGAGCACCTGGCCCAGGGGAATAGCAGTGAGCTGGAGCGGTCTTTTTTCGGTTATTTCTTACTAAAAGTAAATTAGGCTGCCAACTTAACTGATGGTTTATAACAATAAGTCATGTAATATAAATGTATAGGTATAGGTATAGGTATATATATATATATATATATATATATATATATATATATATATATATATATATATATATGTGTATATCTGAAGTCGCTAGTGAATTCTGCTAGTGGAAGTTAACAGCAATGTTGACCTACAGAAAAAAGGGCATTATTTAGGAGCAGGCACAGCACAAATGTATATCTTAGGCAAGATGTAGGTATATAATATGGGTGTCACACAGGTTCAGCATGTGAAATCGTATGTACTAACCATTTGAATGCAATTTAGTTTGTTTAAAAAGTAGTCTGCAGGCATAGAGGAAGCACACAACCTACTTAACACTGATCAGTTGCAGGGGTATATGGCACTTTTGTTCTCATAGTCCAATATTTACGTTAGTCATGGCAGTCACAAGTGGCATATTAAAAAATCTAGCCAAAGTGGAACATATATTTAAGTAAATCTTGCCCTTTTACATCTTTTACATTGGGCCACCATTTTGTGATGGCCTGTGTGCTGCCTCAGAGATCACCTGACTAGAAATACTGCAGTGAAAGACAGAACTCTGTCTGTTAATTGGCTCATGTGACCTAACATGTATGATTTGTTTGTGTGCACTGTGAATCATTGGATCCCTTTAAAATGTCAATTTTCTATTTAGGATTATCATACTACTAAAAAAATATATTATCATGAAAATAGTTTATTTACATGAAGCAGGGTTTTAAGTGTGAGCTGTTTTGTGCAGTATATTGTGATAGAGACCTGCATTGTTCTTGGGTATAGTTTTCCTTTAAGCCCTCTCTTCCAAGTATGTGGTAGGTTTCCACTTTGGGTTACTTCTCTGTCCACTGGTTACTACATAGATATGGAATCTTTTAATAGGTTTTGATACTCATAGTTACCTCTCCAATGTTTACCAACTGATGCAAATGTAATAAACTGTTGAATTGGAGTTGCTGTATAAACAGCAATGGACTACTTGAAACTCATTTTATCAGAACAAAATGTTCTTAATGTTATTATATAAAACCACCATATACTTAGTTCACAAAGCACTTTTTTCTGCCAACATTGCCAAAATATGTCTGTTTCTCTCCTATTCCACCTCTTGTATACAAGCAATCATTATTCCCAGACATGAATGATCCATCACTCTACTGTCAATGTTCTCTATTTCTCACCAACACAGAAAATCACCTCAACAACATAAAAGCACATCGCTTTTTTTTTTTTAATGTCCTACAGTGTCTACAAAATGATTGTTCTTCATTTTCAAAATGATTCATTTTTGTTCTATAAATGGAAATGTTTGTTATAATAATGAACTCCAGAAAACCCCGGACAGTCAGTTTTTCATTGGTTTCATAATTTAAGATGGAGGGTTGAAGGGTACATTATTAAACTGTGCTGAGTAACAATACAAGTACTTTTATGTCTTCAGGCAGTATACTTTGCAGTTTTTATAGACTTATATTACCAGTTTAAACAGAAGATTAGAAATTTATAGTTTGGTTAACTATGAGAATATTAAGACTGTAGCACTGCTTGTTTATGCCTTGGCTGAGGTGGTGCTAGTGCAACAATAGCTTGGTGGCCATGTTTTGACCAGGGGTGTAACTACAGAGGACATAGATCATATGGCTGCAAGGGGCTCACAAGGTATAGGGGCCCCACAAAGTCCTAATTCATATACAATTTCAATAAATATTGGTACAACAGGTCAACCTCTATACATTTTGGGGGCCTGAAAAATAATTAGCTGTGGAGCCCAATAACATCTAGTTACGCCACTGTCTTTGACCCTACACGTTTAGATTATCAAGTTAGATCTTATAGTGTAAACACAGAAAAAACAATGAGCAATAGAAATAAATTGTGTTATTCTTCTTACCATTAACCTTCTCTTTCCTTAACCTCTGACTTCTGTGTTAAATAACCCATAACTCATAGCTAGTGATGGGTGAATTTATTCACCAGGCATGGATTCTTAGAGAATTTCCAGATTCCGCTGACATCGAATGTCGTGAAAATTCACTGTTAATTTGCTGCATCAAGAATTGACGCTCGTCAAAATTGTCGATCGTAAAAATTATACAGATGCCCATTTACTTTAATGCATTTGGAAAAAAGAATCCCTTTTGTCAAAATTGTTGTGCGTCAAAATAATTCTGACGTCCATTGACTTCAATGCGTTTCGCAAATTTTTTGCGAATTATAGGCAAAGCGAAACGGGACAGATTCGCCCATCACTGATCATAGCAGGAGGAACTAAAGAAGTAAAGAGTTTAATGTTCCACAACTCCATACATATCTACATAATTGTCAAATATTGAAAATTTCTCCTTTTTAATATGCGTGTCCTTTGCATATCACAATATAACATGTCTACAATTTTACCCATTCAATACAGACCATAGATTTCTTTGTTTTAAATGAGATATTTGCAGATTGATCCTGCTAAACCTTCTATATGTTTTAACAGTGTTATAAATGTGTTTTAAGTGTTAAATGGTTTTAACCTTGTCTGTTCCTGCACACTTGACAAAGGGCCTAGCCCGAAACATGCAGTGTGACTTTGGATATTCACCTCCCCAATAAAAGGATTTTTTTGCAGTCTCGGACTACTGCCGTGGATTTGTCCTGCACTTCTATCTTTCTTTAACCTTAAAAAGAAGAACCAATGAATATGCCTACAAATTTTAACAGAATAAGGTACTGACCTGACGTAACACTATTTTAATACGTACAAATTTCCAATACACCCAACTTGCAAAGAAAATGAAAAATTGAGAGGTACTAGACCTGTTGAAATAAAGTTAAAAATGAAGTTTTTCCATTTGCAGTGTTAAAAAGTATCTATAAATTGGTCCAGTAGATCAATGTTCAAAGTTAAATCAAGATAAGATAAATCTCTAGCTCTGGCAGCTGGGAACAATGATTAAGGAAACAGATTGAGTGATAATGTAGTTTACATCTCTTGGAACATGGTTATCATAGTCTTAGGGGCCGATTCACTAACTTCTAGTGAAGGATTCGGAGTAAAAAAACTTCAAATTTCGAAGTGTTTTTTGGGCTACTTCGACCATCGAATGGGCTACTGCGACCTTCAACTATGACTTCGACTTCGAATCGAAGGATTCAAACTAAAAATCGTTCGACTATTTGACCATTCGATAATCGAAGTACTGTCTCTTTAAAAAAAACTTCGACCCCCTAGTTGGCCATCTAAAACCTACCGAACTCAATGTTAGCCTATGGGGAAGGTCCCCATAGGCTTTCCTAAGTTTTTTTGATCGAAGGATATTCCTTCGATCGTTGGATTAAAATCCTTCGAATCGAACGTTTCGAAGGATTTAATCGTTCGATGGAAGGAATAATCCTTCGATCGTACTATCTGCACTAAAACCTTCGACTTCGATATTCGAAGTCGAAGGATTTTAATTCCCAGTCGAATATCGAGGGTTAATTAACCCTCGATATTCGACCCTTAGTGAATCGGCCCCTTAATGTTTCTTATAGTAGACTGTTCCCACATCTGTATAGGTATCTTGAATTGCTATCACATCTGCACTGTTTGGCAGTGACATAATTGAGCTCCCAATAGAGATTCCTGATATGATGTCAGTATGCTCTTGTGGTGCGAAATTCAAACCTTTAGAGCCCAATATTCTTTACCAGTTCATTGGTTACAATGTTTGCTGGTCCCTCTGCTTGTTCTATGCAGTATTGACCTTTGGTGTACTCAGCCACAATCTTGTCTGTACATTGAAATTATTCAGCATAAACCAATGCTATGCTTATCCCTGGACTTTTTCCCTGACAACCTTCAGCAAACGCTTCCTATGCCTGTGTCTGCTTTTTGTTAGTTTTGCTCTTTGTCAGCCACTTCTAGGCCTCTACTCCAAATATGACAACCAATGGCTCCTAAGATTTGGTTGTTGTCCTCTGGTGGTCTTGTCAGTATGATTTGTCCACTGGTCATGACAATTGCCTCCTTGTATATAAATATTCTCTTCTGATGTCTTCTTATTTGCAAAATAAATGGAACCTTTGATCAAAATTCATAGCAAACCACCTCTAAGAGACCATAGGGGTAATTTACAATCACAACTACAGTGCAAAGTGCAATTGTGGATGAAAGTTGCCTTATTTGTACCCACAATGCAGCATTTTCCCTTCAATTCAAGCAAAATTGTGGGCATTAGATGGCAAAGCACCTGATGTAATAGAGGTACAGTTGTGCCCACACTTTAATATGAATTGGAGGCAATAGCACTAAATATTTAGGACACCGAACTATGTCCGTAAGTTACGCTCGAATTTAGACTGTAAGCCCCATGGAGTAGGGTTCTCAATCCTTTTGTCTCCTTGACACTGAGCACTTAATTTGTATTTGAATTATATTTTATAATTATGTGAATTATATATTTCTATTAATGCACTTAGTTATTAATGCAGTGAACCCTTGTTTGTTGCTACTAATTTATTGTTTTGCTGTACAGTGCTTTGCCCTCAAGGAGCGCTATACGAATAAAAATGTACATACAAATATTTCCTCCTTCAAAATGACATTTGTATCCAGTTCTTTAGGTGCAAGTTTACTGTGTCAATTGATGCAGGCTGCTTGGAGAATCCTGGAGCTACTGCCACTTTTGAGGTGATGGTAGTTCCATGGTTCCTCTGCATCAATAGGTGCAATGCATACAATTTGCAAGAGGAGGCAAGAAAGAAACAGAGGCACAGAGCACAACTGTACATAAGTGCAAGGAGTGACTTTAGAAAGAAGTGCCTATAATTGATAACATTTTCTTTGCGCAATCACTGATGCAAACTGTGTTGAGCACTCATAAATGAGCCCTCATATTTTCTCTCACACATGAACATAGGCTTTCCCCCAATATAAAGAAAAATGCACCTCAAACTATTAGAGGCCTATGTGTAAGAGCATTTATTTATTTTTTATATATTTTTATATTTATTTATTAATCCTTTGGGTGCACACTTTCAATTATAAATGAAATAAGGTAAGAACTGTAATTGGAATATTGTGGTTATCTTACATGAATAGTATGTACACTATTCAGTATATATATCTGTGTATAGTGTAGTACTATAATAGAATGGGTTAATGATATTTTCTCCTACAGTCACAAATCAAATTATACTTTCCGCTTGAAAAGGTCTACAAGAAAATACAGTTCTTTTACCGAGTTCTGTAATGTAGAGAAAGGTTTTGCTACTCAAGGACAACCTGATTTTAAAAGCCATCAGAGACATGCACAGGCAAGTAAAACTCTATATTTCCCTACTATTTTGTGGATAAGAAACAGTACTTTAGTGGCATAGTGAAGAGATTTGTAAAATCGAAGATTTTCAATATTTTCCCAGGTGACATAGACCATCTGGTGGCCATAAGTGTTTCTGCATAAAAACTGATGTTCTTACAAAGGTCTTATACTCATGCCTAAACATCTCAAGTATATATCTTAATTGTTTGTTTTATAGGTATAGTTAGAAGATGGTGTTACTTACTGGGAAATTGCAGAAGTAGCAAATATAATAGATGTCTTCATAGCTTTGTCCTTGTCATTTGCCACATTCGTTTATATACCCTATTCCACAAATGACTGTACTGAATATGGTGTATAACTTGCTTTAAACATGTGCTGTATATTAATGTCGACAGGTACTAGAGGAGTGCAGGGGCTAATGCCACATTTTCAGGTGCGAGAGTTTGCCGTTTTAATTTTACTGTTTCCATTTTATCTCTAGGACTTTGTAACCCATGCCAATTGTCTCATTTATTTTTCTATTTAAGCATCACTTTTTCCCACTTACTGGCAGAAATGTAAATGTGTTGGTTCCTTCAACTCCTAGGCAATTTGCTATTTAAGCTATTGAGATATGACCCTGCTAGATGAAGCATAATGTGCCTTCACCAATTTGCAGCTAATGATACCAATAATAGCTTTGCCTGGAAAAAGATTAAAACGTGCATAGGAGAACTTCCAAGGCCGGACTTCCACATCGGCTGCCACTAGGCTCACTGCCATTCGTTGCCCCTGTCCCTCCCCTTTCATCACTGGGACCAGAGCAATGGGTATTGGCACACTGGAAATTTAAAAAATTATTGTATCGCCTGCGCATCCCCAGTGTTTTTTTAATTAATGTAGGTGTGGTTGGACAGCATGCCACCCCCTAAAATCCTACCTCCCTAGGCCCGGGACTTGGTGGCGTTTCCACAAATCTGGGCCCGAGAACCTCAGCAAAGATGATCTTATCCAAGGTTAGAGCAATAAAAAAATTTAGTGTGTTGCATTCTGAAAAAAACTATCCAACCAACAGCCAAAACTATAAACTATAGACTTATTTACCACAAAGGATGATTTTTATTATCTAATAATTTCCTCACTCAACAAAAAGACACCATGATAAGTATGCTGTATGCATTCCAAATTCACCTTACAGTTCTTTTTCTGCTGTATTTGTTTTTTTTGCTTTATGCCATGACTTGTGAATAAATACCAGTAAGATAAACATAGATAATTGGTTTTAACTCTGGTGTTCCCACAGTGGCCTGGAGCAGTTGCCACAGTGCATTTGTGCATAAAGAAATGGGCACACATGTGAGAAGTGCCCCCATCCAAACTTTTATCACAATTCTGGAAAATATCAGCACAATTACAATTGATTCCGCACACTTGAATCAGGAGTATCACCCCTTGCAACTACAAGTCCTAATCCTAGGGTAAATGCTACATGGATAAAAAAAAAAAAAACACTTGTTCTTGGATTTGGATTTTGCATAGTGCACTTGCAGCCAGAAATGACACCTACAAGGGACCAAGCAGGGTTATAACTACAGAGGAAGTAGACCCTGTGGCTGCAATGGGACCCAGGGGGGTATAGCGGCCCCATGAGGCACTTATTCATATACAATTTCAATGAATATTAGTAAAACAGGTCAACCTCTAGACATTTTAGGGGCCTAAAAAAAAAATTTTGCTGTGGGGCCCAGTAATATCTTGTTGCGCCAATGGCAATAAAGCACCTAACCTTACTGTACCACTGATTTCAATGAGATTTGAATAAAAACACCACCACAGACGAATAGGCCCGCATCACTTAAGTTACTTACACGGCAAAGGATATGAAAATTAACTACTATGGCTCCCATGGGTGGAAATTGAGACAGCTCAAACAGAGTCAAACTGACTTATAGGTCCAGCTCCTCTGCACTTGCTCCCTGACCCCTCCTACCTACCTTTCCTTTTTCTTTTATGTTTGTTTTGTCCTTTCTTTTTTCCTCTTCAGTTTATAAAACAGCATTGTTAACAGATTGGGCAACACCTACCCCTTAACATATGGTGAGCCAATGAGCCAATATGTTTACTGTAGATAGTAAATATAAACGTGCATATGCCGGGAATAGATACAGTATTTGTCTATAAATGCTTACAAATGTGAACTGCCAATTGAAATCAATATTTGAGTCATCATACATGTGTAAACGATTTGCTTGTAACAGTTTTAAAGAGAAATAAAAACATTTAAATAATAAAAAAAAAAACACCACCACAGGAATTTTCTATGCTGTTTGTCCCAAATAAATTCTGTATACAAAGATATCCCTAGTACAGAGAATGAATGTCTCTCAGGGTACATAAGTATTTGTGACGATATACACACATAAACAAAATATTTATTTCTATTAGAGAATGAGAGCAAAATCTGGTTTGTACATAAAAGGATATCATTATATAACGGAAATAAGGTAAGTAATAGCATTGTCGGATGGTGTCGCATTGTTGATCCACACTGCGTCTACATTTGACAGTCGTGTCACGTTGGATCAACACTGCGACTTCATCCGACATTTCTATCTCTTATATTATTTCCTTTGCATCCGATTTGATGTCTGCGTTTTGTCGCAGCACGTCGAAAACTTCCGTGTAGTTCTACCCTGAGAGGTGCAGACTAGGGGTTATAATTGTAGAGGTAGCTGCCCAGTGCCCCCCTATTATTGCGCCCTAGGCAGCTGCCTCTTCTGCCTACCCCTAGTTCTGGCCCTGCCTATGGGTAGGCTCTGCTCGCTCACAAGCTGTTTCACTGCGTTTAACAAAGCTGCCATAGTGATGAAATTGAAGTTATGTAGTAGTTAAACTACAGTTAACTATGTGACTAAGAAACTGCTTATAAGGCCTACACATCGTACTATACAGACTTTGTGAGTCCCAAGTCTCTGGAGTGACTGAATTACATAGCAACACCTATTATGCAGCAATTAAACAATATGAATTTGCACAACTTTACACAATTTCACTGTTGTCTTAATACCCATAATAAGCTGTGTATATGATTGTTAGGCTCCTCCTAGCTCTAATATAGCACCAGTTAGCTGATAGCGGTCTCTGAATAATATAGTTTAACTGCTACATAATAGGTGATCTGTTCATTTGGAGAGTCACCAAAAGCAGTGAGGGAAAAAGGAATATGAATCATAAGGCAATGGCAAAACAGCAGGAATGCCCTTAACCAAAACGCCCACACAACCAGATTACTACAATAAGAATGGTCATATCACCTAAAAGTATCATATTGATGTTTTGCATTTTTTTCTTGCTCTAGAATCAACAGCAGGTACAACATGGCACATCTTAGTCCCATTGCGCTGTACCATTTAATATACACCATTAAATCTTGCCACATGATTTATTTAGATATAAATCTAATTATCACTATGATAAAAAAAGCTCACATCTAGAGTATTCTTATGATCATGTTATCAACTGCTCCTATAATATGAGTTATGGTGAGCATCTATAAAAATGTTTTTGAGCTCACTTAACAAGCACTGTACTCTGGATTAAAATGATGCACAGGTCGGGGGGCCTACTTTATGTGCCTCCCACTCCTTACCAATACAGCACTGATTAATGCAGTCAGCATTGTATTTGTGGGTTAAGTTGTAGGGCCCTGAACTCCAAAACAGAATACAGAGACCTAAAGGAATTTCCAGCAGAATACAGTGAACAAAGTGCTTTTCACACTGCATACTTTAATGTAAATTACCCCTCATAAGTTTTGTGAGGGTGAATTGCCCTTTAAATTCAGTTTCAGCAATGCTGTACAAAAAAGAATTAAGTTAAGAAATTCAGCAAACTTCAAAAGACCATGAAAGGGGCCAGGCTCTTACAAACTTGAAATCTGTAAAGCACAAAATATGCAAATATAAACACAGTAAAAGGAAGAATTGTGAGTTATAAAACTAGCATAGCACTACCATATATTAACAAGATGCAAGTGTACCGAGTGATCAAACAGATGTGTTTAAATATTCACATCATTTGTACATTAGCATCCCAAATGCTATACATTTGAATACCGTAAGCATAATTTTACTACATTTAGAGCAGAAATAGTTTCCAATGGAAGGCTTGTCCAAATGCAATAGGAAAGTACAAAATAAAGCAACATTTAAAACTTCACTACAAAAAAAAATACTAATGGTTACAATACTTTATAAATGAGCAAAATATAGTCATGGCAAAATATATTAGATTCACAAATCAAATAAGAGAGGTGTTTAAAAAAGAATGTAAGAAGAAAGATCATGAAATAATAGATAAATGTATTTGTATAAAGATGCCTATAGCAGCCTGCTATTTACAGCATGTGATTGTCAGTTCTATAATAGGAATCGCATATTCATAATGACAATTTTCTAACAATTCAAGGCACTGACTGAACATAATGCTGTTTTTATTTACTCATATTGTTTATGCTTTTAAGACACAGAAACAAGATAAAATATGGTATTTACTTTAAAACTGACGCAAAGCTGAACTTGGGGTGTCTGGAAATTAGTCTGATTCTCCAGCATTTTTTTAACAACCTCCAAAAATATGGACACCCATCAAATCAAGATACAAACACAAGGGGTCATTACCACTGCAGCCACAGTTGCACAAAAAGAGAAGCAGTCATTGCCAGTGCTGGTGCAATTTTTTTTAAAAAAATTCCTTTATTCGGCACAATGCTTCCATCCTGCCTCCTGTTCCAAATCAATGGCAAGTGCACCTATTGACACAGGGGAACCTTGGCGCTACTGCTATATTTAAGCTAATACATATTAATGTCATATGAATAGGCAGCATAGCATCAAGTGCAACATTTGAACACTTAGGTAGGCTCAAAAATGGAGCAGTTGCTCAGCAGATTCTGTTTTGTTTTTTGTACAATTGTATGAATTTCTTTTTAGATCACTTGTCACGGAGGGGCCGTTTGGAATTTGGATTTCTATTTGAACTCACAATATGGTTCCATATATACTGCACTCATGCAGAGAAAGTACCAGCAAGGGTTATTCTGCCTGCTGTATGTTTTCCCATCTTCTCTGATACATATTTAAGCTAATGGTAATTCAAGGGTTCCCTCTGTGGGCTGCATCAATAGCAGGAGCAGGCTTGCACCTAAATAATCAGGTGCAGATGTAAAGTAAGGTCCCCCCAACCCAGAACTAGCTCCACGGTTCCGGGCTCAGCCGACTCTTCTGCATATAGCAACCGCCTTTGGCTTCGGGTGGAGCCCTCTGCTATTCAGGTCTTATAGCTACAGGGCTTTCCTATAATACCATATACATACTGGAGTTTTTTTTGTCAAGTTCTACAGTCAGCAGTCACATTAAAATGCAAAATGGATGAGAAAGCCACATAAGCTGCATAATGCAGGCTCCATGTGTTCCTATAACTTTTGGAAGCATTCAGCACAGATTTTCAAACACTGAACATGTCCCTTCTTCCCATGTTAGATTACGAAACCAAAATGACGCAATTGTATCTATAAGACATCAAGATGAGTGACAAAGTATCAGTAGGCAGAATTCTCACTGGTAAATTCTCTTGCATCTTATATATGTTTTTGGTCAGCTTAAAATAAAATTAGGAGGTGCAATGGGACAGTTTTATGGAGGGTTTAGATGCCCATTAATATAAGAAATATCAACAGTACTAGAGCAGGGCAATGTCAAGGTATATGGTTGTCCCTTAGAACTCATCTCAACTAACCACCACTCAAACCTTGCAAACCCCAAAACAAATTTACACAGAGTCCAGGATGGATATGAATGGCTACAGATTTATTTACGCAACATAAAAAGAAAACAAACAGTATGAGATATAAAATTGTATTCAGCACCACGGGAATGCTTGCCAACAAAAACTGGCAACCCGCAGCTTTAGCCACCAGATATGCTCCAATAGTTACATAGTTTTATAGTTGAATTGGGTTGAAAAAAAGACAAAGTCCATCAAGTTCAACCCCTCCAAATGAAAACTCAACATCCATACACACCCCTCCATACTTTCACAAAAATGATATATAACCATATCTATACTAACTATAGAGTTTAGTATCACAATAGCCTTTGATATTATGTCTGTCCATAAAGTCATCCAAGCCATTCTTAAAGGCATTAACTGAATCAGCCATCACAACATCACCCGGCAGTGCATTCAACAACCTCACTGTCCTGACTGGGAAGAACCCCCTACGTTGCTTCAAATGAAAGTTATTTTCTTCTAGTCTAAAGGGGTGACCTCTGGTACGGTGATCCACTTTATGGGTAAAAAGGTCCCCTGCTATTTGTCTATAATGTCCTCTAATGTACTTGTAAAGTGTAATCATGTCCCCTCGCTAGCACCTTTTTTCCAGAGAAAACAACCCCAACCTTGACAGTCTACCCTCATAATTTAAGTCTTCAATCCCTCTAACCAATTTAGTTGCACATCTCTGCACGCTCTCCAGCTCATTTATATCTCTCTTAAGGACTGGAGTCCAAAACTGCACTGCATACTCCAGATGAGGCCTTACCAGGGTCCTATAAAGAGGCATAATTATGTTTACATCCCTTGAGTTAATGCCCTTTTTTATGCAAGACAGAACTTTATTTGCAGATGTCAGACTAACTGGCCTATAGTTTTGAGGCTGAGAACAGGATCCGTTTTTGAATAGAGGCACCACATTAGCAATTAGCCAGTCTCTCGGCACTATGCCAGACCTCAATGAATCCTGAAAAATTAAGTAAAGATGTTTGGCAATCACAGAGCTAAGCTTGCCCACTGGGCAAGTGAAGCTAGGTAGGTGTCATTCTGCCTACGACTAACCTCCCTGCCTTCCTAACTTGGTCAAGGCCCCCTATTCCTTAACACTTCGGTGTTTATGGAGCTCCAATACTCCCACATAAACATAGTTTTGCTGCAAAACTGTCACAACTTTTCAATGTTAATTACATATAATGCCTTATCTTTGCTTTGGAATCCTCTAAAAAGTTAAAACTGCAAGCACCGGTATTTTAAAGTGGTTGCTAATTTAATAATATTAATGCATCACAGCAGAAATTAAATATGCTACATCCCTCAGCAATGCCATAAACTGAATGCCTAAAGTGTCAAGGTAAGCCTTCGAACATAAAATTAAACCATCACATTTTAATTCCTCCAAATATACATAACAATAAAAATCCAGAAAATGGTGGTCATAAAATGAATATCATTGTAATTGCTAATAACTGATGGTATTATTAACACTTTCTATATACTTTTATATTGCTATTATATTCAAGGGAAATTGCCGTAAATATAATGGAATTAAACAGGGGGGTATTTTTTAAAACTAGTGATGAGCAAATTTTTTCGGCAGCCAAGGATTAGCTGCAACATTCCGATATCTAAATTGTTTCGCGAAACTGCGGCAAAAACTCACCACGAAAGAATTTGCCATAACAAAAAGTCGCAAAGACAAAAAAAAAACTCCCATTGACTTTAATGCAACACAAGGACAACATGGAGCATTCTGACCACTGTTGTAATTTGACAATAGCAGTCAAAATATTCTGCTCATCTCTTCTTGTAGAGACCTACAGTATAGGTCTTGTGCTTTTCTAAAGCACATGAGGTGGTAACTGGCAGGCCTCCACTTCTCGTGAAAATTTTTTTGCTGTTTTGGCCTGCTTACAGTGCCTGCTAAAAAGCCCCATTAGCTTAAAAAAGTTTATTGTGCAATATAAGCATCTTTCTTTAAAGATTAAGGGACAGATTTATCAAAATGTAAGTTTAGAGCTTAATAAATAAAAGCTCACCCATGTTCTATTCATACCTAGTGATGGATGAATCTGTGGCGTTTCGCTTCACTGAAAAATTTGCGAATTTACCGAAAAATTCATGAAATGGAGGAAAATTGGAAAAAAAAAATAAATGGGCATCAAATTAATTTTGATCTGACCATCAATTTTTTCACACTTGACTATTTGGTCCAAATGCATTAAAGTCAATGGGCATCTGAAAAAATTTTACGCACATCAATTTTATGTGCGTGACAATCGTGACTTGCAAGAAATTTTTTGTTGAGGCTGAATTTTCGTTTACGAATTTTTGCGAATTAATTCACTGGCGGCAAAAGCAGAAAATATACGCAAATCCATGCATGGCGAATTCATTCGCCAATCACTATTCATACATTCATATTCATTTTTAGTATTTTTAGTATTTACCAATGGGTGAAAGTTAGAACGCACCATTTGATAATGGTTCTAAATTTCCCATAGGAATGAAAAGAACATGGGTTAGACATATGTCCATTACTCATGTACCAATGTTTATTTTGATCAGGTCTGAAAGTGGAAACAACTCCTTAAATGGGTAAATAAACTTGCAGACCCACCATGGTCTCAAAGCAATATATATATATTCACAAAAAGTAAATGGACGTCAAAATAATTTTGACACACGACAATTTTGACGCGAGCAACAATTTGTATATGCTCGACTATTTGGTCCAAATGCATTAAAGTCAATGGACAACAGAATAATTTTGATCTGCGACAATTTTATGTGTGCGACAATTATGACTCGCAAAAATTTTTTTTGTCACAGCGGATTTTTTGCCTGTGAATTTTTCCGAATTTATTCGCAGGCGGCAAAACCCAGAAATTCAACACAAATCCATGCCTGGCAAAATTATTCGCCTATCACCATTCATACCTATTGGATTTTTAGAATTGTCTTTGCCAATGGTTGAAATTTAGAACTCACTCATTTGATAAATATGGTTCTAAATTTTTCCATAGGAATGAAGAGAACATGGGTGAGTTTTTATTTATTAAAGGAAAACTATACCCCCCAAACAATGTAGGTCTCTATTAAAAGATACTGAGTAAAACAGCTCATGTGTAAAACCCTGCTTCCTGTAAATAAACCATTTTCATAATAATATACTTTTTTAGTAGTATGTGCCATTGGGTAATCATAAATAGAAAATTGCCATTTTAAAAAATAAGGGCCGCCCCCTGAGATCGTACGATTCACTGTGCACACATACAAACCACATGTAAGGTCACATGAGCCAATTAACAGACAGAGTTCTGCCTTTTGCTTCCTCACTTCTTCCTGTTACAATTAGTGTTGAAGTATTTCTGGTCAGGTGATCTCTGAGGCAGCACAGATAGAGTCACGAAATGGTGGTTCAAGGCAAGAGATGTAAAAGGGCAATATTTATGTAAATATATATTCCAGTTTGGTAAGATTCTTTAATATGTCATTCAATTTGATATAAACTATCTATTGCTTAAGTATTCATTTTGGGGGTATAGTTTTCCTTTAAGCTTTAATCTCACATATGGATAAATCTGCCCCTAAATGAGGGTATACAGACATGACATACAGTATATCCATTACTCAATGTTTATGTTGATCAGGTCAGAAAGTGGAAACAACACCTTAAAGGGGTAAATGAACTTGCAGATCGAGCATGGTCTCAATGCAATATACTGTATACATACATAGCTGTATACATCCATGTGTTATGCTATGGTTACCTTCTTTGGGTAGAAGAAATAACTAAATCTAAGTATGAATTTTCCAAGCTTAAGAGCTCTGTTTATTTATAGTGGTTATGATTACCATGAATATTGCATAGACTAACTTCTATCTATGCTCTACTTGAAATATTAGTAGTCTAATAAATGAAGAGACATGCATGACATTGGTGGCAGGACATACCATCATATTTAGAATGTTTTACCTACTGTAGTTCTTAATATTCACTAATAATCAATGCAGTTGCATAATTATTTCTTATGAACACAGTATACAGCTTATTAGTTATGAGACAAATAAAGACACTTTAGTGTCTAGGAAGAGCAATGAATGCCTTCCTTTAAATTCATTGACCTTCACTTCAGTAGAAAGCCATTTTTTTGGGGATATTAACATGCTTCTGTGGTTTAGTCTGAAGTCTTTTTTTATATCGATCAAAGACAGAACGTGTCTTTATTAAATGCTGGTAAGTGTCAATAAATTTGCAAAGACTTACAAAAGAGATCTCTTTTTTTCCAGCCTCTCCGTTACATTAAATGAACAACTCACAACTCACAGCTAATGCAAGCCTTTAAATGATTCTCAGTGCTCGTTAGCCTACATTAAGTTCAGGTGCTAACAAGGAAAATTACTTAAAATAAAGATGGGAAATGGAAGCAGTGGAAATATAAATTGCATGGCTCTGATTTATGGTTTCAATTAGAGATATGCAGTGATGAAAATATTTCAGCTCATATCCATGCTGTCAGGGAGGTTTCAGGAAGATGCATACCTTGTGATCACTATCATACCGTATGTCAGGTTGTTTTATTTCTTAAATATGCAAGAGAGGCAAAATATTGATGGGAATGAGCACCATTAAATGTAAATGATTGCTGTTGATTTTTACAGGCCTGCATCACTTCACAGCCCCTGAAATAAGTTGTTATCACAAAACAATGCAAAATTACTTTAGTATGTGCAAGTCATATGGAAAAAACTGAAATTCTACTGTACATGTAATAGGGTAGATCTCTGAAAGGTACAAAACCTAGAAAGCTAGCTTCTTTGACCCACACAGTTTTCTTTTATTGCACAGGGTCTATAGCTAATATTCATGCTGCTATAAAAGTTAGCCCTCATCTGCACCAATAACATATTCTCTGCCAGCTAAATTAAATCACAAGAACCTGCAATGTACTTCGACTATGAATGCATATGACCAATAAGCTAAAAGCAGGATACTACAGGTAATCCTTTACATAACAATTAAAATTATAGTACATATTTGCATTACTGTGTTATTGTATGGTGCCGCTGTACAGAGAAATGGGAAAACATGTCTACTGCTTGGATCTTGGCCTTACAATGTAAATATGGTGCTCCAACTAGCACCCACTTACTTTGTCAGGCTAAAAAGGGAAAGTTGTACTCACCCCTAATTTTTAAACTATTAAGCAAGGGTGCAATAAGGCTGTGACCACAAAAATAATACAGACTCAACCCATTATCAATATATAAAGGACATTGAGACATTTTGAGCCATAAGCTATTAAAAAATGCCTTACCCTTTAAACAAAACAGGGATTAGTTGTCCATATATTGCAATATATTTAAGATGGCCAACAAAAACAGGGATTGTTTGTCCATTAATTGCAATATATTTAAGCTGGTCAACTACGTCAAAGTCATCCCATATATGGCCAGTCCTACACTTAATTTTCATCTGATTCATTAAAAATGTACACAGGGACTAAGTTTTACCTACAACTTTCTTGCTGCTTTCAAGGTTAAAACTCCAAAACAAGGTTGCCTTTTTATTGACAAGGACGTTTTAACCATGAAAGCTGCAAGTAAGTTGCAGGTAAAGTGTGTCAAATGTATAATGAAGCAATAGAATTCTTAATGAATCAGATGAAAATTGAGCGTAGGACTGGCCAGATATGGGATGACTTTGACGTAGTTGACCAGCTTAAATATATTGCAATTAATGGACAAACAATCCCTGTTTATTAAATATATATAAATATATATAAATATATTGAAATATATTGATAATGGGCTGAGTACAAAGGACCTATTGTATTTATCATATCAGGCAGTTTTCTTAAAGGGTTTGTTCACCTTGAAAGGGGTAGTAAATTTGGCTGCATCCCACTGCTCAACTATACTTTACTCAGTTGTTGCTGGACTACAAATCCCCAAAGAAATGCAACATAAAATAAATGTTGAACCATGCTGGGAGCTATAATCCAGCAACATCAGAGTTATATTCTTAAAGCAATATTGCACAATAAAACGTTTCCCAAATCGCCACACAAGAATCCAAACTGATCTGTATCATCTGTATCAATCTGGTTCTTAAAGCCCAATTTCCCACCATTGAACAAGTCTGTCCTTTATCGCCAGATTTCAGTGTAATATAAAGAAGAAGAAAAAAATGGACACAATTATCTCTATATGTAAGATAACAGCAAGATGCCTGACATAGTGCTGGGATTCAAAATTCTTATTTGTCAGCTTATTTGCATTTATAGCTCTTTTTGGATCAGTAGAAGTCTCATTGGTGAATTTTCTTGAATCTTTAATTCCGGTTTTTGCCAACTACAGAAAACTAGGGGGCACTGTAAGACGGATTTATAACTGGGTTTACATCCCCTTTAAATTAAACCAAAGCAAAATGTAAATCAGGATTAAGATATATATTGGTACCTGGGAAAACATTTTTAGGGATGAGCAAATTGTTTTGCCTGATACAGATTTATGGACAAATTTATGGTTTTACAAATGACAAAAGATTTTTGCAGATCAGCAAGATTTACTAAGAAAACAATGTGTTTTTCCCACATTTTTTTCTTACACTATTTTGCAAATATTTCAGCATAGCAAAATATGTCAGTTTCACTCATCACTATGGCCACGTATCAGCTAAAAACAGCTGAATATCTGTTTTTCTAAGGTTTCTTTGAATGCAGCACTGCTTATTTTGGTTGGTAGAGACCATGCAGGAAAAAAATGCCGGAAAGGGTCAGCGAGTGATTTGCACTTTATCGGAGTTCCTTGTTTTCAAGTTTTATATGTCAGTTTTACTGCACTTTTGTGACCCAGCACTACACATTAGGATGAAATGCTGGTGCAACATCAAACAAAAACATAAATAACTGTTTGTAAAGACCTGAAGTTGGAAAGAATTAGAGTAAAGCATATTCGGAGCATTAGAAAACTAAATCCTTTCAAACTGAATAGAGAAAATATACTGGATAAACTGGCCAATTGTTTTCTTATCTGCTATAACACCCACCATGCATTTGTGTATTCTGCTGTATAAAATTCATTTACACTATACTAAACACATAGTAAAAGCTAAGAAGCAGTTTAACAAATCAACTTGTAACTCTTTTCAAGTCTTGAGAAAATAGCTGTGTGTGATAATATTGTGCAATGGCATTGTTACTTAATATCCTTGTTTTGACAGGTATGGGATCTGTTATCTAGAATGCTCTGGACATGGGGTTTCTGGTTAAAGGGTATTTCCGTAATTTGGATCGCCATAACTTTAGTCTGCTAAAAAAAACATAAATTTAACCCTATAGGATTGTTTTGCTTCAATAAGGATTAATTTTACCTTAATTGGGTCAAAGTACAAGGTACTGTTTTATTCATACATAGAAATAGCATCAGACTGGGGCATTGGGGGTCCACTGGGGCTGCAACACCAAGGGCCCCCTTGCAACCTCCACAGCCCCCCCCCCGCACATGTGCTATGCGCACCGCTTACCACATAGCACTTACCTCCTTCCTTCTCATTAACTTTGAGGGGGCAGCCAACAGGAGTAGTGGGTCTGAGCTGGCGAGGCACATCTGTTTTTTTTGTCCCTGTATCCCATGGTCCAGTCCGACCCTGGAGAGAAAAAGGAAATCTTTTTAAAAAAAATTTAATTATTTCATTAAAATGGAGCCTAGGGGGCAAATTCACTAACCTGCGGAGTTGCGCTAGCGCAGGCTTCGCCACTCTTCACCGCACTTCGCCAGGCGAAGTTTCTCCAGGGCGCTGCTAATTTACTAAAATCCAAAGTTGCGCTCAGGGAGGCGAACGGTAGCGAAGTTGCGCTACCAGTAATTCATCGAGGAAAGCGAAGTTACGCTAGTGATGCCTAATTTGCATACAGTGCCAAGTTAAAGTACAATGGACGTATATGTTGCACCAAATATATTACACTACACAAGCCTGGGAAAGCTTCATAAAACAAAATAGAGTTGTTATTTTGCCCTATACATGTGCCCACTGTATAGTTTAGGTGCCATATGTTAGGAAATGTAGGGTGGAAGGAGGGTACCCCCAAAAAAATGTATAATCTTTTTCAGCCTATCACCCTTAAAAAAGGAAAAGACGCCAGCATTTTTTTGGGACTTAGAAAAAAATTTTTTTGAAGCAAGCCCTATCTACTCTATTGCACTTCGCCTGGTCTCAGTTGGCGAAGGCAAGTCTGGCGCAAGAGTTAACGTTCATGAAAATCCGCAAGTTGGTGAATTAGCGTAGTTACGTCCCTTCCCCATAGCACAACTTCGGCTGGCGTAAGGGTGCGAAGTAGCGCTAGAGTAGGTCCACTTCGCTAGCGAATTTACGCCAGAGCCCGTTAGTAAATCGGCAAAGTAACGAAATGACGTCACGCATGTGAATTTGCGCTAGCGTTAGCCACTTTGCGCTTTAGTGAATTTGCCCCTATGGGAGATGGTCTTCCCGTAATTCAGAGCTTTCCGGAAAAGATTTTTTGGAATAACAGATCTCATACCTGTACCAGCAAGTAATAAACAGTAGTCCTTAAACTCTTTGGAAGTATCGTTAGATTTTTTGTGTTAAAGGTGTATCTAGTTGTAAATTTAGACAGTTGTGACAAACTTATCTCAACAGCCAATTATAGCCTAGGCACCAATAATAGTTCATTAGGCACTTGCGGAAAACGCATACTCAATAATTTAACATTTCTATTCAGAATTTTTACTAACCATCTTCTTTAAAAATATATTTGTTACTCCGAATGCTTTCATTTTCTTTTTTTTAACATGTGTTAATGCATTGTTTTTTAAATCACATCCCATTCACAATGAGATACTTCATGACCTGTTGTAAGAGAGTTACAATATTTCATTCCAAACAGCCATCAATTTCTCACTAACATCAATTGATGTTTCAGAAAATGAGACTGTCTAGCCTAATATTTTGTTTTATCGTTACTATTGCTTATCTTTACAGTACTGTTACAGTCAGTACTGTAGGTAATGCACTTTATAATGATGCTATTTATAACCCCAAGTTCAATAGCATAAAAGCTGGTGTAATAGTAAATTTATGTCAGATTAGACTGAAATGCTGATAAACTTTTTTTTTACATATACATATGTTGTGATGGTAAATTAGCATGGCAATTCAACAAGAAATGTTAACAGGGTTGTGCAATGATGTGTTTAAGTAATTGGCAACAAAAATTAACATCTAACATTGTCATTGGAATATAACAAATACATATGAATTTTAGCAAATTATATTTATTTTCAGCTTGAAAAGCGACAAACAATATTGTGTGTTTTATTTATTACATTTTCCCTTGTGATTTGGGGCGGCTGAATAAACTTCTGAACAAACAAATGCAAGAAGGATGAAAACCATTGTCTGAGATATAATTACGGTGCTTCTCATTAGCTGCTCACTAACAGCAATCATGCTCTGCATCATTCAGATGTGTTTACTGAGGTTCTGTATTTGTAACGCAGGAGCTCATTTAGCAGCAAACATTCTAGACAAAAACCTCACTTCAGACTCAATCGGTAATAGTACAGGGAGTGGCAGGGCCGTAAAATTTAAAAAAAAATACAAAGAAAAAATATGAATAAATGTACTGAGAGATAAAATTGGTCTCAGTAATTGTGCTTTATTGCCTTATTAATAATTTCAGTGAAAGAACTAATGAGGGCTGAAACAATTTTATTATGAAATTATATTTTCCCTTCTGCAGCCATGTTTGATTGGCTTGTCTGATGAGATGCTCGCTCTGTAAATTAGGCTGACAAGTTCCAGAGCTGGAGTATAAATTGAACACTTAGGAAGGAATGATCACTTAGTAGCAGCAGTGATTGGAGTTCATAAAGCCTGAGGGGGGTTTCTTACAAATGGAAGTTTATTCATACAGCCAGATATATTAGAAAGGCTTATGTCATGCTCTAAAGGCTAATGTAAGGCGTTAGGGTCTCTCTCATGTGACTGGTTCATGTTTCTTGGTTCATAAGAACAGTATTCATATAAAGTGCTGTTTGTTCTACTCAAGCTTGTTTGTGGGAATCTCTATGCAGAATAATTCCATTTCAGTTAAAATCTTCATGGCTCTGATGCTAATAGGTAAAGACTGTATAAAACAATAAGTTGCCTGATGAAATGTGGGTGCATGGTAAGTTTTATTAGGGTGCATTTTGTTAAATCTCATGCAGGTTGTGGTGCACATATTTCCCTAGATTTTGTCATGGCTTCCAGGTACAATGTTAAAATGGCATTAGCCTCTTGTTTGCTTGGCACAAGTCATTTGTGACTATTCATGCAACCTACTAAGGGGTAGTTAGTAAACCCTGCAGCACTGGATTGCAAAACCAAACGTTACTCGTTGTTAGTTGTTGTTGGACTACAAATCCCAGAATAAAACAATGCTGGGATGCATGCTGGGAGCTGTAGTCCAGCAACATCAGAACTGTATTCTTAAAGCAACGTTGTACAATAAAACACATCCAAAACTTTTCCCCAAATCTACACAGCCAGCGACTGCTTGGATGAAAATTCCAACTGATCTGTACTGATCTGTATCAATCTGGCTCCCTATTCTCTGTTCCTTCAATTGGAGGTGGAAGCTTTAAGCACAGTTTCCCAGTACTAAATCCAGTCCTTTATCCCCATGTTTGATTCCAGTGTAATATAATGAAACAAAAAAAACATTTCTATATTCAACATTCCTAGTCTGACCCTTTATATGTATGTATGTATGTATGTATATATATATATCTATCTCTCATTAGGCATGTAAATACATTTCCTTTACTGAATTGAAAGTAGAACTGTGTAATGTATCCTCTGTCCCTCGCTTCCCCCATCACTTTACTCTAATGTTTCATCTACCCATCTGGATCTATATTCGCACAACCCCCTTTGGTGTAACTGACTAATGCACAGTGTCAGAGAATGATGAGAAGATGCCTGTACCGAGTCTTTGATAAAACCCCTGAATAGCAATTTGTGCATTGCTTTGCAAACTTCTCTTGGAAATTTGCATATTCAGACATTTCCTTGCCGGCAGCAGACCACTGAAAATTATGAAATTTTGAATCTTGCTGAATCATTTTGAACATCACTAATAGATGGTAAAGTGACATGCAAACGGCTCCCAGAAATGCTATCAGAGCTGACAATGTGAATATTATAATGCTGTACACAATCTTAATAAAATGATTATATTATCATTATTTATTATGATTTATTTATATGGGGTATGCAAATCATGTCATGCTTTAAAACAAAAAGGGGTCTTACAATAATTTCAAACCAAGGGTTACTGAATACAAATAGGATCAGAGGGCGCTGCTCACAAGAGCTTACATTCAAAGATTAATTTAAACAGTTAGTATACAATAGTTGCAACATTGAATAAACCTTTATGGCATGCCACAACAGTAAATTATCTTAGTGCAAATTCCTTCTGTATGGTAATTGTACTGCAGTTACATCACCCAGGGCAATCTGATATATAAAAAAAAGTCTCTTTGTGTGGGTTTAATACAAACCTAGACATACAAACCTAGACATATTATAATCAACACACTAACAAAGCGCTACTAATAAACCAAATCAATCCAAGTGTCTATTCAGCATGAAATTACATTTTAAAAAGTGAGAAAATATATAACTTTATATTTTTTTTTAAAAAGATGAAGCAAACGATATACACTTTCATATTTTGCATTATTAATTTTTATTACAAGAAACTAGTAAAGCCACATCTGCCAGGAGTGTGCAGGATGTAATGAAGGGCTTTTGGCAAAAGGCTAGAAGGCAGGTAGAATTGTATTCTTGTTCATTATGGATTTTTGGAGTGATCCTGAATCTAGGATTAGCTAGTATTCTAGTTCAATATATATGCAGAATTTTTATCTAAATGACATAATGGGCAGTGTCTGTTTAACTTTTGTTTTTGGGTTATCTACTCTAGGAAGCGACTGAGATCACACTGGAGCAGCAGAGAAGGAAAGCATATGTAAGCAGCACCATACTATTTACAATACAATTTACAGCCATAACATAACAATACACATCTACATTCTGACATTTCAGAACTCTACAAACAAAAAGCACTTAATCAATAAATGCAGCACTAGGCCACAACAACTATGCCTCCAGCTAAAAACTAGCAATATAACATGCAATATATGATATAAAACATCTCAGCTATGATATTTTTTCCCATATATCTCAAGGCTAAGTTCTGTTCACTAATGGATTTTTCATTTAGACACAAGGAATGAAGTGAGTGATGATGCTCCAAAGCCCTCTCATTTTATTGCTATTTGATAAGACCAGCAACAAAAATAAATAATTCATTTGAAATGACATAGGTACCAGTTATTTCTCCTTATTTCCTATATATGCCACAATGAGTTCTTCAGCTCATAAATCCAGGCATATATTGCATTGTGTTTTCTATCAGATTAGAGGACTCATTTACCAATGGTATAGCAGCAAGCGATGAAGTATTAAAGGGCTGCATATTTGTACCCCTTAGGCCCATACCCATACAAATGATAGGTGCATGCTGCTCTCTGTACATTGGCGCTGGGCACAATTCAGAACTATTACTCTTACTGTAAAAAGCTCTTCTCGCACTTTTAGCAAAAGCTCCTCTCTTATAATTTCAAGGCATGCCTTTGTGTCCTTTGGAAATATCTACAAGTAAATACATTATCAGAAAATGATTAGAAAATGATTAGCCTGATAAATAGTGAATCTATCATCTATCTATCTTAATTATCTATCTATCTTATCTATCTACCTAACTATCTATTTATCTTTTTTTTTTCACTCTATTTCTCTATCATTATCTTCCTTAAGATTGGTAGTGGAGGCATAATGGGGAAATTTACTAACCTACAAAATTCGCCAGCGACGGCTTCGCACCCATCGCCAGATGAAAATTCTCTCAGACAACGCTAATTTATTCATTTTCGCTACTGTTCAATTTTGCCGAAACTTCGTTAGAGTTCTTCGCTCAGGCTAATTTGCATACAGTGGGAAATTATAAAGTTGAATGGACGTATATGTTGCAGCAAATACATTACATTACACAAGTCCAGGGAACGTCAATAAAGACAATAGAGGTGTTATAATGCCCTACCCATGAACCCACCGTATAGTTAATGTTCCGTATGTTAAAAAATGTATGGGGGAACACGGTTACCCAAAATAATTTTTAAGGGCTTTTGCAGGCTATCACTCTGAAAAAAAGGAAAAGACGCCAGCGTTTTTTTGGACTTAGAATCTTTTTCCACTAAAAATATGATGTAAGTAACAGAAGATTGAGGAATAGAGTGTGAATGAGCGCTAGCTTCTGTCTCTTTCACTAGAGAAGTTAAGCCTGTGCCCATTAGTAAATCGGTGAAGTGCCTGAAAGCGGTAACACTGGTGAATTGTCGCCACCGTTAGTCACTTCACCCTACAGTAAATCTGCCCCATAATATGTCACTGGTTTACTAAAACATTTCTGATTACTAACAACATTTTTCAGTTTGGTTTGTAGAGTCTGCAGGGAATGGGAGAGAGCAGAATCATAAAGAGAAGCCAGGAAATAATTATTTTACCTACCATAGCTATGTAATGACAGCTGCATTGCTCAGAACCCTTGTCCTGTAAATCAATAACATGTTTTTCACTGTATCTGAAAGTACGGTCGTAGTTCTCAGCAGACTTGGTCAAATTGCTGTTTGCTTGCATTGTGGGGGATGTTGCTCCTGTAAATGTCTTTTTTTGATCTAAGATTGTGGAAAGAGCATTGGGATTTCAATAGGACACAAAACTCTTTGAGATGGATAAGAGAGAAAGGTCAAACTATATAGATTGGTGAGGGAAATGAAAAGTATGGGTTAATGGTGTTCAGGACTTGCATGGAACAAATACTTATTGAGTCACTTACCAAAATAAAATAAAAAATTAATGTGCAGGTATGGGACCTGTTATCCAGAATGCTCGGGACATGGGGTTTTCCAGATAACGGATCTTTCCGTAATTTGGGTCTTCATGCCTTATGTCTACTAGAAATTCATTAAAACATTAAATAAACCCAATAGGCTGGTTTTGCTTCCAATAAGGATTAATTATATCTTAGTTGGGATCAAGTACAAGCTACTGTTTTATTATTACAGAGAAAAAGGAAATCATTTTTAAAAATTTGGATTATTTGGATAAAATGGAGTCAATGGGAGACAGCCATTCAGTAATTCGGAGCTTTCTGGATATCGGGTTTCCGGATAAGGGATCCTATACCTGTACATTGCAAAAGTGTTTAGAATAGCACCCTCATTAATTTTATATTCACTTATTTTTAAGGTTTACTTATCCTTTAAAGCCTCTGTAATTATGGGTGTGGTGATGAGTCTTCAAAATCAATGATCTCCATCCCAAAGTGCAGCAGATGGGGAAAAAAGGTCAAGGTTCAGATTTCTAGCCCATTGTTGAAGGTCTGCTGAGCTGTCAAAATCCCAGAGGATTGATACTAAGAGATGGAAGCTAGATCTTCATAATTTTGGCAGAATTCAGTTCTCTATTGTGTCTTATCTTATTTTCTGTTCACACACTGCAATAAAGCTACACATTCAAAATACCAGTCAGTTCCTCAAATATTTACAGGACGTCAGGTTAAAAAAAATGCCATTTTTACTGAAGCGTGATTAAAATCGGCCATGAAAGCTAATAGATTATTTTTAGCTAAAATATAATTTCCCTTCCTTTGCAGCCAGGTAGGAGGTTAAAACCTGATGCTGCTATTGCAGGTATCTGTCAGTTTAAGATGTGCTGTGATAAATGAGGTGTAGTCTAAACAGACCCATGAGGCTTAGGTTTCAACATTTGTTGCAATTCATTGAAGTCATTTTGCCACTGTTACAAAGCCATTCATGTGTACCATGCCTTATATTAGAAACCTGTGCAGCAGTAAATGTATTCTTGCTGACAGCCACACTAGATTATATCACATTAAATAACATGCACAAAGAAGCCTGTTTCTCTGTATAGTCATTATACAAGATAAACCATTTGCTGCCTGCCAGTTATCTAGGTTGTTACTGACAGCAGTGTCCCAGTAACAGGTGCCTCGATATTATCTGTCACTAGATTCAGGCAGGTACAGTCATTTAGAAAATGTTGATCAGTGAGATTGCCGCGCTCACCTGTCAGGAGCCAATAACATCTTTGAATCGTCCTTGACAGCATTCAGAAACTTTCATCTCTCATTGATGTCCTGGGCTCCCCAGCTCAGAAAATAGTTGAATCCTGTCAGATATTTAAACCTCAGACATTACTCAGTCAGACTTAAAAATATATGTCTTAGGGTATAAAGAAGGGGAGACAGAGTTTGAAAATCTATTTTACAATCATAAATCTGCTCTAAGATATTTCTTTTTAAAATTAGACATAAACAATATTATTTGAACATACTTTTGTTGCGTTTGTTTATACAACTACTAATCTCGTTCTGATCTGGCCTTATAATTTTAGATATATGAGAAATATATATATCTTATATTATTAAATAATGTCAAATAAAGTATATAATTCATTATCAAATACAGCACAAAAGTAGATATATATCAGGTACTCAGTTAGTGTAGCTTTAGTCATGAGGAAAAGCCTCTTTGGGCCTCTGTGTACTTGGAATGTCAGGGCCTATTTTGACTCCCAGTCCGGACCTGTCTCCTGCACCTCCCACAGGGAATACAATACCTGAAAATGTAATAGGACTGACTGCATGGAGGAGTGGCAGAAGTGCCGGTAAAAGAGGATCCAAAGATGAATTACAGATTCGTCAGGTGGAATCAAAGTCAGAGACGGGTCGAAGGTCAGGGGCAGGCAGCTCAGGATCGGGATCAGAAACAGACAGAAGTCAGAAAGGGTTTAAGCTGGCAGAGTAGATGATAATTCAGGCTTGGTTCTTCAACAGGTTCAGAAAGGCTCAGATATGCGCTGGTAGGCAGAGATCACTTCGCTAGGAAATGCAGAGCTCTGTGTCTATTTAAATGCATCGCGCCTGCAATTAAACGTGACGCGCACAACACTCACGTGATGAATGCACGCGCACACACACTGGTTCAGACGCGTACTTGACACCGAGACCTAGGACACCCGCAGCTGCTGGGTCAACACCCCTTACAATATAATTCTGGGACCCATCAATGACTAATCCTAAAAAAGCTAATTTATCACAGGTAGACATCTGGGGGGTTATTTATCAAAGTCTGAATTTATCTCAATATTTTCTGATACAAACTCCGATCAAATCCGCTCAGGTTTTTTATGCTTATTTATGATTACATTTTGTCGAAAATCTGCTTTGCGGGGAAAAAAATCGGAAATTCTGGATTTTTTTGGAATATTCACCCAAAAACTTTGGGGTATTGCACGAAACCCAGCGCACATCAAAAAATCATCGGGGCTTCTCCCATTAACTTATAAGTAACCTGGACAGGTCTGAGATGCCGGATTTTTATATTCTGACTTTTCCATCCTCTGGGTTTAATAAATTCGGAAAAATTTGTGATTTTTTAAAAGTCTGATTTTATATAAAAAAAATCATTAATTTTTCGGGATTCTTGAATTCAGAGTTTAGTAAATAACCCCCCCTACTGTGTAGATTAGCATTGGATTGAAGCATTGAATTTCATCCATGACTTTTCACATGATAAAACTGGAGAAAATGAAATTAGGGGCATAGACAATTTCAAATTATTCAGACCTTCACAATTTTAGTTTAAACGGATATATATATATATGAGCTGCATGCATGGAATGAAAGGTGATTTGCTGTGAAGCAAAAAAATATTTCTTGGTACCATAGGCCTAGCATTTAATGATAATTATTATGTACAAACTGCAATTAAAAATGATTAAATGAGTCATTTAATAAGAACTATAAACAAATGAGTACTGCAAATAAATATAGTTAACTAGTTTTCTTTTTTTTTAAAAGGGCATTATTTTTGGATGAAAAAAAGCCTGTGCAAATGCTTACACTTTTTTTTTTACTTTGATACTGTGATAGTCTGGGATCAAATCTTATTTAAACCTTTAAATGCCAGCAGAATTTTCCAGTTTGCAGCCGTTTTTGAACATTTTGAACATTTTGAACATTTTGTTCTCTCTCACTTTAGAAGCATTTCCTGGGGGGGGGGTTTAGGATAGTAAAACTATACATAATTTTTTAGGAGAACCAGAGCTTTCTATATCTGCCTAAGTTTTTGTGTATTTTCACTTCTGGAACAAGATTTAGAGCTCTAAATACAAAAAAATTATATAGGGATTTATACCAGAAAAATATTTTATTTTACGCTCAAAAATTCGACTCATAAGAAAAACCTCGTCTCGAATGTGCGAATACCAGATATGTATAGTTTTATGGAGACTTCTGACTTCTATAGATCGAAAACAACCAGCAGTAAATTACAGCATTTTCAAAGCACTACCCAGAAAATGGCTCATTCCAAACCATATATTTTTGAAAAGTACACATTCTGATGAATCTAAAATGGGTAACCATGTCTTTCTACTCCAAAGTACCAAACATCAAAGCTTTTATGAACTTAGTGATTTCTATAAAAATTCTGAAAAATCACCTTAAAACTTTCAATTTGCAAGTACATATCTCCCACACAGCATTAGTTACCAAGACATCCTAAATATGAATGCATGGGGTCCACTGAGCAATTTTATGCCCATTGTGCATAGGATTACCAAAGAATCTGATGGTTAGATGGTTAGCACATACCAACTGCCTCAGAAATCACTTCAGTCACTGAAAAAGTAAAACATTAAGCAAATAATCAACGTAGCATGCACAGTAACTCACTTCAGACATTTATTTGTGCAAAATCACCACATCAAATAATTATAAAATTGTGAAAATCAATATGAAAGCATAGATTTATAACACACCACAAGGCAGTGTCTTCCTCCTGTCTGCATACCTCATGTCAGGCACCTCCTCCTGATGCATTTCGTGCCAGTGGGCGCTTCATCACAGGAGGTATGTCTGTTGAAGTTCACATCCCCTAAATACCTGCATATTTATTTTTTTATATATTCCAAGGTTTATTGGAATATGTATGAATTATTCATTATACTTTTCACAATCATTACGTTTGATCAAGGTCTCGGAGCAGATGATTGTAATCTATAAACAATTTCTTGCCGGGCTATGGAAAAATTTAATAATAATAAGGGATGCAGACCTATACATTTCATTCCAAAGATTATTATTAATTTTATTACTAACATGTATTTTTAGAGTGCCGACGTTGTAAAATAAATGTGTTTATACAAAAAAATCAAGTGAATTACATGCATAGAACATACAGTGTTACATACATAACTACCAGTATCAGTACAAAAATGTGAGGAAAACCCCGTGTAAAAGAGCTTACGAGTCAAGAGTGAGTTTATTGTCATTTCATCCATATACGTTTGTACAGTACACAGTGAAACTAAACAACGTTCCTCTAGGACCATGGTGCTACACACAACATAGATGTACAACAGACACTTGTCACAAGGCAGATCTTACAATCTAAGGGGAGGGGGATGAGACACAAGGTGTGGGATTAGGCAAGATCAGAAAAAAAGCAGGTTAGAGATGTAGCATATGGCATTGCTTTTGGTACCTAAACAGAGTGAGGGTAGGCTTCTGTAAATAAGTGTGTTTTAAGAGATCTAGAAAGCCTAAGAGAAGTCTAGAAAGCCAATTAATAGAAAGTTACAGTAGTCTAGACATGATATGATGAAAGAGTGAATAAGAATTTTGCCAGCATCTTGGGTGAGAAATGATCGTATTTTGAATATGTTAATAACATTACATAAAAGTAATGCACTATCTTTGGAATGAAATGCACTTGATCAGGAAAAAGGTTATTTTTATGGGAATGCTGAAAATAAAAAAGAAATAAAAAAGAATTATAATATAAATTTTTCCATAGCAGGGCAAGAAATTGTTTATATGTTACAATCATATGCTCAGAGACCTTCATCAAAAGACCTTGAGTGTGAAAAGTATAATAGTGAACCCTTGAACATGTATCTTCTATTGAACATACAATTTTTATCAAGGGGAATGCGGTAGATAACTAATTTATCCAGGTCTCTGTAATGAATTGCTGGGGTATTGCGGTATGGATATAACATTAATATATGAAAAATAAACCTTGGAATATGTATGAAATAAATGTACAGGTATACAGGTATAAGGGATGGGCCTTTCAACAGCCACATCTACTCTAATGAAGTCCTTGCATAGTGCTCACTAATAGATGGCATATATCCATGATAAAGTTATTTATCAAGATACACTGACCCCCCAAATCCATATATTTCTTTCTACTACAAACACAACATTTTCCAAAAATTGTCCATTTTGATGAAATACCTGGAAATTGTCTCAAAGCCTTCTTGCATCTTATGTCCCAAATAGCATAAGGTACTATATCCTAAATATGAATGCCAGGTCTACTGAACACTTTGATGTCCAATATGCATAGATTTACCAAACTATGTGGCATACAAAGAACCCCAAATGGAAACGGCGCATATGAATTTTCACAGCTGACACTCGAGCTGCTACAATACAAGCAACCAGTATGTGTATTATATGCCATAAGACCCCCAACAGCAGGGAGACCCTAGAAAACCATATATTTTCTGAAAGTACACATTCTAACGAATCCAAATTGGGTAAATACTTCATTCTACTGCAAACTACAAAACTGCAAAGCCATTATATTTCCCATATATGCTCCACATTTCATAATGTACCAGCATAAAACATACTAAATATTAACTCCAGGGGTCTACTTAACAGTTTGATGCCCGATATACATAGATTTACCAAACTATGTGATGTGCAGAGGCACCCAAATGGATATACAGAAAATAACATTTCCATGGGCAAAAAACATGTAACAAATAAATGCAGAATGCAATAAAATCACTTAAATGCAATCAAACCACTAAAATAAAAAATGTTCACAGGGAGGCACATTTATCAAGGGTCGAAAATTGACAAATCAAAATGTATTAATAAAATCAAATGTTTTCAACTCTGACAAATTGAAACAATCCGAAAACTCGAAATGAATTTGATTCGAATTATTACAACTCAACTTGGTACACGGTTGGCACAGCTGCACTGGTAAGTAGTGGGAGTGTGACTCCGGAGAAGTGTTACTCTGGGTTTCTATCCACTTCTCTTTCAACTTCTCTTTCAGTGGAGGTAGTTCTCTCCTTTCAGGTGGAAGTTTCATGCTGTCTTCACACTCCGTATCATTGGTGTGGGTTCTGCCTCTAAAGAGTCCTGTTTCTTCTTTTTCTCGGGCAGTCCATTTCCTCTGAAGAAAGAGTTCACAGGTTTTCTACAAGGTGTTTCTCTGTTCACCTGTAGAGGTTTTGTTCTTCTGTGTTTTATCTGGAATAGATTATACTTGGCCAGGTTTCTTTTTGTGGAAAATTACCCTCCCATTGGGGATTTTAGCTTGCTACATCCCATTATGTATGACATGGAGTTGTCCAGTGAAAATGGAAAATTGTATCATACTTACCATAATTTTCCTCTCATGGACAACTCCATGTCATAATTCCCATCCCTTTTTTGGTAGTTTCTAGAAGCTTATTACGAGACACCGGATCGGGGGGTGGTTACATATGACATATCCCGTTACAAATGACATCATACGGTAAGTATGATACAATTTTCCCTTTTCCATTGATATAATTATGTAAAAACATCAAACATGTAGTTGCCAATGGGTTTCCTTGATTACATTTGAGATTTATTTACACTGTTGATTTTTTACATTTCACATATTTATTTAAGTAGGCAAATCTTAAACTTTACTGACCTGGTATATTTATAGTTTGGAGAATAATGGATAACTGCACTCACCAAAGAAACCAATGATCTTCTATTGGCAAAGTCTAAAGGTCATTATTCCATTCTAATCCTTCTAGATCTCTCTGCAGCCTTTGACACAGTTGACCACACACTCCTCCTTGACATTCGACACTCATCTGGCATTTGGGACACTGCTCTTTCATGGTTTACATCTTATCTGTCTGACCGTTCCTTTAAAGTTTCCTTATCTAACTCTACTTCTACTACTTTCCCACTCTCTGTTGGAGTTCCTCAAGGCTCTGTTCTTGGCCCCCTGCTGTTCTCGCTCTATACAACTTCACTAGGAAAACTTATTCAGTCATTTGGACTTCAGTATCACCTTTATGCTGATGACACCCAACTCTACTTGTCTACTCCTGATCTTTCTAATTCTGTCCTTTCCCAAGTCACAGACTGTCTCTCTGCTGTCTCCTCCTGGATGTCACAGCGCCACCTGAAACTGAACCTTTCAAAAACAGAACTCATTATATTTCCTCCAAGATCTTCCCCTGCCCCTCAGATATCACTCACTGTAAACAACACCACCTTTCATTCCACCACACAGGCACGCTGCCTAGGAGTTATCTTAGACCAGGGGTCAGCAACCTTTACTATCAAAAGAGCCATTTTGCCCCCTCTTCCACTAAAGAAAAATAGTCTGGAGCCGCAGAAAATAACACATTATAAACACGCTTATAAATAGTGATGGGCGAATTTGACCCGTTTCGTTTCGGCAAAAATTCGCAGCAGGCGAAATGTCGACGACATCCATTAAAGTCTATGGGCGTCAAAAAAATTGTCGCGCAGGAAATTTTTTTTGACGCGCGTCATTTTTTTTGTCGCACAACGACATACAAGTCTATGGGCGTCAATTCTGCAGCGAAACAAGGCGAAAAAATTCACCCATCCCTACTTAAAAACTTTTAAGAGTTTTAACCTTTTTTTAATTTTAACTATTACAACAACTGAATACAACAAACAGAAGTGCAGTGTGTATGTGTAGGCCTACTTTGAAATAAATTAAACACTGAATAGCCCTATTAAATGCTAGTGTTCTCATTTGTTTAATGTGACTTCAGTTTCTGACGCTCCATGCTGATCTTCCTTCTCTTGTCTTGAGTGTGTCACTACAGTAAGGACCATGATGAATCATCCTGCTGCGGCTCGGTCTTGCCTGTCACTCCTGGGACGTCTATACAGCCCTATCACCTGCTGGTGGCTTCCTGAGTGTGCGACCGCAGTAAGATAACCGTTAGCTTCCCGTGGTCGCACACTCAAGAAGCCGCCAGCAAGTGCGAGGGCTGTATAGATGATGTGACAGGCAAAGCCGCAAGACCAAGCCTCAACAATCAGGATGAAGAGCCGCATGAGGCTCCGGAGTCACAGGTTGCCTACCCCTGTGTTAGAATCACATCTGTCTTTTTCACCACACATTCAAACACTTTCAAAATCTTGTCGTATTCAACTGCGCAACATTGCTCGAATATGACCATATCTCAGTTCAGAATCAATTAAAACACTTATTCAGTCTCTCATCATCTCCCGCCTTGATTACTGCAACTTACTCCTCACAGGTATTCCAACAAGTCACCTTTCACAACTCCAATCTGTTCTAAACGCGGCCGCTAGACTCATTCATCTAGCTCGCTGCTCAACATCAGCTGCTCCCATATGCATGTCCCTTCACTGGCTCCCAATCTCTTCTAGAATCAAATTCAAATTACACTCACATTCAAGGCCCTTAATGATGAAACCCCTCCCTATACTTCACCTCTAATCTCCAAATACACTCCTTCACGAAACCTTCGCTCTGCTTCTGATCTTCGCCTCTCCTCTGATCACTTCTGCCCATTCTCATCTACAAGACTTCTCTCGGGCTTCTGCTTTTCTCTGGAACTCTCTGCCACAAGCTGTCAGACTTTCTCCTTCTTTCCAAACTTTCAAGCGCTCCTTAAAGACACACCTGTTTAAAGAGGCTTTTTCGATGTACCTTAATTAATCATTGCTGTATCAAAAATGACAAAGTGTTTATATAATCCTAATGTCTCAATTGTTCCCTAACCTTTAGTTTGTAAACTCTAATCTCTAGGTCCTTCTAACCCTATTGTACTCTGTAATCCTTGTTTGTTATCTACCATGTATTCTCTGTTTGCTATAACTGCAGTATAGCATTAACTAACAACTATTGAATTTAGCTTTTTTCCACAAATCTCCAACAATTTGTAGTTTTCTAATTTTTTTAAAAGCTCTAAAAATTCGTGATTGTGTAAAAACCTTGAAACCCACTAATATAAAACTTTGCCAGGTAAACATTGTTGAGGTCCTTTAGAAGTCAATGGGAGCTGTTCTGATCCTAGTGGAACACTTTAAATCAATTTTGACCTTTAGAGGTTTCGATTTTTTTCGCTATGAATTTTCCGACACTCCATGCTGATCTTCCTTCTCTTGTCTTGAGTGTGTCACTACAGTAAGGACCATGATGAATCATCCTGCTGCGGCTCGGTCTTGCCTGTCACTCCTGGGACGTCTATACACCCCTATCACCTGCTGGCGGCTTCCTGAGTGTGCGACCGCAGTAAGCTAACCTTTAGCTTCCCGTGGTCGCACACTCAAGAAGCCGCCAGCAAGTGCGAGGGCTGTATAGATGATGTGACAGGCAAAGCCGCAAGACCAAGCCTCAACAATCAGGATGAAGAGCCGCATGAGGCTCCGGAGTCACAGGTTGCCTACCCCTGTGTTAGACTCACATCTGTCTTTTTCACCACACATTCAAACACTTGCAAAATCTTGTCGTATTCAACTGCGCAACATTGCTCGAATACGACCATATCTCAGTTCAGAATCAATTAAAACACTTATTCAGTCTCTCATCATCTCCCGCCTTGATTACTGCAACTTACTCCTCACAGGTATTCCAACAAGTCACCTTTCACAACTCCAATCTGTTCTAAACGCGGCCGCTAGACTCATTCATCTAGCTCGCTGCTCAACATCAGCTGCTCCCATATGCATGTCCCTTCACTGGCTCCCAATCTCTTCTAGAATCAAATTCAAATTACTTACACTCACATTCAAGGCCCTTAATGATGAAACCCCTCCCTATACTTCACCTCTAATCTCCAAATACACTCCTTCACGAAACCTTCGCTCTGCTTCTGATCTTCGCCTCACTTCTCCTCTGGTCACTTCTGCCCATTCTCATCTACAAGACTTCTCTCGGGCTTCTGCTTTTCTCTGGAACTCTCTGCCACAACCTGTCAGACTTTCTCCTTCTTTCCAAACTTTCAAGCGCTCCTTAAAGACACACCTGTTTAAAGAGGCTTATTCGATGTACCTTAATTAATCATTGCTGTATCAAAAATGACAAAGTGTTTATATAATCCTAATGTCTCAATTGTTCCCTAACCTTTAGTTTGTAAACTCTAATCTCTAGGTCCTTCTAACCCTATTGTACTCTGTAATCCTTGTTTGTTATCCACCACTTATTCCCTGTTTGCTATAACTGCAGTATAGCATTAACTAACAACTATTGAATTTCGCTTTTTTCCACAAATCTCCAAAAATTTGTAGTTTTCTAATTTTTTTAAAAGCTCTAAAAATTTGTTATTGTGTAAAAACCTCGAAACCCACTAATATAAAACTTTGCCAGGTAAACATTGTTGAGATCCTTTAGAAGTCAATGGGAGCTGTTCTGATCCTAGTGGAACACTTTAAATCAATTTTGACCTTTAGAGGTTTCGATTTTTTTCGCTATGAATTTTCCAAAAAAACTCGAATTTTTTGAGCTTTTAAAGGTATTCATATTGTTTAGAGCATTGTTCAACGTAATCTTCCATCTGTACTTTTTTGTATTTGAATTTTTAAATAAATGTCTTGACATTTATAGTTTTAGAGTTTGTGAGTTTAGTCATGGTTTCAAAAACCTCTAATACCACTTAAATCTGACCTTTGATAATTAGGCCCCCACAAGTACTGACATTTTAGTATGAAGTATTAACCTCTAAAAATTCATGTTTTTTTGTACAATTCCTAGCGAAAAAAATCTGAAAACCTCTAAAAGTCTGAATTGATTAAAAATGCTCCAATTGGATCATTGTAGTTCCCATTGACTTCAATAGGGCCTCGACAACTTCAGCCTGGTGAAGTTTTCTATTGGAAGCTTTCATGGAATGGGAAAACCACGTATTTTTAGAGATTTGTAGAAAAAAAATTGAGATTTGATTGTTAGTAAATGGACCACTAAGATTTTATATAAAGTAGCATGTTACCTTGGCAGGTTAGGTTGCCAAATCAAAAGAATTTCAAACTTTTTGAGATATTTTTCTACAGTGATTTGAAAAAAAAGTAAATTTCCCCTTTATATGCCCATGACCACTTCAAAAAATGATTTGTCTTAGTTAAATAAGGTTAGCTGATCATATAAAAAAAAATCACAGACACTTGCAATAAATTCTGTTAGCAGGCAGCCCTTCCAGCTGGATTTTGTTGAAGCTTCGCAGATTTTTCACATGATCTGGTAACCATATATAAAATTAAAATACTCTTGTTTTTCACCCAAGTGATTTTTATATCAATGACCTTGGCAATGCTGAAAAAAGCTGCGTGACTACTTTGTGGATGATCTCCAAACAAAGCATATACAGTATTAAGAAATGTTTGCTGGTCTTCACTTAAACAGATTCATAAATCAAAATTACTGCCATTTTATCAGCTTGCTGTCTGTAAGTTATGCATTTTGAGCTGCTAAGCACATTTTACGCTGTCCTGTTAGGCAATGACACATAAATTTTAAACACAAAAACAGAAGTTTGATTCTGTAAAAGGAAAGGGCTTTTTCCCTATCTATCCTTTTTGTGTCCTTTCTGCGTAACCATAGGATTATCTATCTACAACATAAAGGTCTTTGCAATTTTGTGAATATACTGTATGGATTCTGCCTCAAAAAATTGGACTGGATCTAAATGTCATTGGGCTTGGTTTTACAGAACTTTTTCAAAATTTGTTTGTAGCGCTATATTAAATGGAGTGCACCTTACTCTACTATAAGGTCCACTCCCAATAAATGATGAGACCGGATGAGACCTTAAAATCTTAGGGAGTAAGCCCCCACAGCAGTGTGGAGGCAATCCTCAGTGGAGTGTACATAAAAGAGAACATGTAGGATCATACATCAACATTGGATAGGTAATACTCACAGCACCTTTGGTCAATATAAGTTACCTCGTGAACGAGAACAATATATGCAGCCTTGAGGAGGTACACCCAGCTTTCAGCCTTTTCCCTAAGTGGAACCTGAGGGGAAACTCTACCCTAGGTCTGTACACTTAGTCCCTACTTCTGGGCAATTAGTACCCCGGATCTTAATACCACTCACAATCCTTGGAGGAGCCTCAAGCTGCTCAGCTAAATATCCTGTCTATCTGTCACTCCTAGAGTGACCTATGAAGGTGAGTAGCCTATCTTTGCTAGACTTGACTTGTCTAGGTTCCACTCGAGCTTGGCCTGCCTGCTCAGGCTAGAGCCAACACAAGATGGACACTGAAAGCATGGCTTCAGAGGGTTTTATACTTTGCCACAGTGCCATCTACTGGTCACTGTGAGAAACAACAAGGGGCATAGCTTAAAGCAGGAATAGGAAAAAGTTCCCCCTCCTAACTGTATTTTAGGACCCAGTTAGGTGTCTATAACACTAGGGGACTGCTTAATACTGGGGAACTAATCTACCAGTCCCCTACATGTTAAAGCACTGATATTAAATTTTTTGGTTTACCTTTACATCACTATTTTTCATGTTCTGTAGATAACTTCATTGCTTATCTTCAACAGGGAACGTTGCACGTCCGCACAATAAAGAGCACGGGGTAACCCGGCACCTGAATTGCCACGTGTGCCAGTGATTCTGTTTGCCTAGTACGTATTCCTGGGAGTTGCCGTGCCCTCTACACTGTGCACCGGGCTCAAACTATCAAACTGTGAGGAGAGTGTGCGCTGCTTCATCCAAGTTCCTCCTCATTGTATCACCCATATTGAAGTACTCAATCAATTGCCATAAGGTCATGATCAATGATCTCAGGAATTTAGATTAGTAACTGTGGCAACAAAAAAAAAAAAGATTCCTTTCTAAACCTGATACTGCAGTGCTGCAGTATATGGTGCAGGGGATATGTGCAACAAAATTACTGGAAGGGTTATATCTGAAGGCTATAGGGATTTCGTGCAAAGAAAGAGGCTGCTCTGATGTTCTTCTGCTTAGGAAAGATGTGAGAAACGTTTCTAATTTTTTTCCTAAGCAGAAGAACATCAGAGCAGCCTCTTTCTTTCTCCTGACAACTTCCTTGACTACTTGGTGGTCAGAATGGTCAGAAAATGACCAGCAGGTGGCACCATTGTAACAATTCATTTATATTAACCGTATATATATATATCCTTTAATATCTTGGAAAAATAAATAATGAATGTACATTGCAAACGTGCTTAGAATAGCACCCTCATTCATTTTACATTCACTTATTTTTAAGGTTTACTTAACCTTTAAATAATTTATCAACCTTCAAATGTTTCTGTGTTCCTATCTCCAGCACTTAATAAATCTGCCTGTGAAAAACACTTTTGCACAGCAATCATTGATTGTAAATAGTTTAACTGCAAAATGCAGGAAGGAGGTTTTCTCATTGTGTGGAATCACTTCACCCTGTAATTAATAGACTCAGTCATATCTTGGTATACATAATTCGTATGTATATTTTTCATGAGGGACTGTTAGGAATCTAGTGTGGTCTCAGACAATCCCCTCCCAGGCTGATTGCTTGGTAACTGAAAAGGTATCCTGCTCTGACTTGGTGTATCTGCAGATAATAGGTTTTCTGATCTTGCTACAATCCTGATTCTGCTTTTTGAATAGCTGTTGTATTTATCTGGAGTGCTTATTTGGATCTGACCATGGCTGATATTCACAGCTGATTTTACATTTTGTCTCCTCTTCAGTAAGTTGCTTGCCTGTACAATTACTTCATTCTCCAGTTTATAAAGCTGCCTGGCTTTGATTTGTTTCAGTCTCCTGTTCAGTTAGCAGACACTTTTTAAATCGCCTCAGTCTCCTGATCAATAAGGGACTTTGGTTGTAAATGGCTTTAGCCTCCTGTTTATTAATCAGGCTGTGAATCAGTTGAGTCTCCTGTTTTGTAAGCTGTCTGCTTGTGAATTCCTGATACCTATATCATTCCACATCCTCAACTACTCTGCTTCTGTTACACTAAGCTGCTTTTGCAGTTTGTGTGCAAGTAAGATTTACCAATATCTAATTATTTTACAGTGCTTCTCGTCCTTTCTTTTTTTTGTTTCTGCAAAATAATGACTTGGCTATGGTTGCACTCCTCATTCTTAAGTACCTGTGGGAAATAATGACTCATTAATATATCATGTCTGTATTATCATTCCAAAGACTAAATCATAACTGCTTACCTATAGTTTGATCCCAAGATCTCTGAGGACTTCTCTGCCATATCAATTATTTGTAGTCTGTGAGTGACTTAATAGTAACGTGTCTTGCCTGCCTTATAACTTCCAGATACAGTCAGAATTTGGATTGTTAAAACTGTGCTTTGAGACTGACAGGTGAATTTTTCATTGTTTTCATTAGAGATGAGATAAATTTTCCTTTAGAAGATTTAGGAAACCACACATTATATTACCTTATATTCCCTGTAACAAAGAGCAGAATACAAGGCCAAATGGTGTCCTTATCTGAAGAGGTGTAATTTCAATATATCTTGGTAGGATAGGTCAACTTGGGGCAATTACAATATATCTTGATAGAATAGGTCAACTTGGGGCCATAAATTGAATTTGCTGTGGGGCCCAGTAGTTATGCCACTGCTTATCTGCACCAAACTCTCCCATCTAACATTGGGTTTCACTCCTACAGACTTCTTCTGGATGTATATAGTTCTTCTTCTTTGTGCTATTTATGACATTTGCAACAGAGACACATACTTTTCATCAGACTGAGGATGTCTTTGACCAACTGGCAAGTTCTTCTTCAGTACATTTGGCAAGCAGATGGGGGAGTTGGTCGTATCATTGACCAGTATGTCTGTCTGTCTGATTATATTTTCTTGTAAAGCTTTTAATAAAAACCATTAAACCCCTTTTGTATTTTAAAGTCATATTTCTTTACCTTGAGTCCCTATTTCATCATATATATATATATTATACAGTTTGAAGGGAGATATATTTCCCCTACGTTCATGTTTTACTCCCATATCTTCAGCAGTCCTAAGTGGGTTAATTCCCCTAGAAAGTCTCACCAGAGGAATAATAAGCAGGCTAGATCTGCTAGCTGCCAGAGTCGGAGGGCGACCCTGAGGGTACAACTTCACAAGCGTCTTTAACGCGATTTGGGCAGATCCGACACGGTGCGCCAAAATGCGTGCGTCAAGTCGGATGCGATGAAAAATAAGGTAAATACAAATGTCAGTTGGTGTCGCAGCGTTCATCCGATGCAACTCGACTGTTAGATGCAGACCCTGCACGCTGTGTCTGCATCCGACAGTCGCGTCGTGTCGGATGAATGCTGAGACACCATCCGACATTGCTATAGCTTACCTTATTTTCCTTATTTGATGCCTGTATTTTGGCACACCACGGATCTCGTTGAAGACGCCCGTGTAGTTTTTCCCTGAGAGAAATTGAGCTTTATGCTGGAAGGGTTGAGACCTTGGATCTGCGTGAAACCAGTTTGGAGTGTTGTTGTTTGTTTTCCCCAAAGCAAAAGAACTCTATGAAGCTGTACATTTTGGTTTTGGCTGGGAATCCTAGCAGGGGACTGGTAGTAGATAGGGAAATACCCTGTGTAGTAGTTAGAGCCAAAGTGTGGCAAGATTTTTGTTTTGTTTTATTTTGTTTTATGACTGTTTGCTCATAAAGTCTGTACATGTGAACAATAAATGGACTTTACCCTGTTAAACAATTGTCTGTTCATTTGATCCTGCTTTCAATATATATGTATATATATATATATATATATATATATATATATATATATATATATATATATAATGTATTTATTTAAGGGATAAAACATGCTTGTAGTTGGCATTGAGCAGTATCTGCCTACACAAGGTTAAGTGTTACCTACTGCCTACAATAAATGGACTTTACCCTGTTAAACAATTGTCTGTTCATTTGATCCTGCTTTCAATATATATATGTGTATATATATAGATATATATATATATATATATATATAGATATATATAGATATATATATATATATATATATATATATATATATATATATATATAGATAGATAGATAGATAGATAGATAGATAGATAGATATATATATATATATATATATATATATACTGTATTTATTTAAGGGATAAAACATGCTTGTAGTTGGCATTGAGCAGTATCTGCCTACACAAGGTTAAGTGTTACCTACTGCCTTTGCAATTTCACTTTGGGTCTTAAACTCTAAATAATCTGCATGTTATTTCATGGTAATGAAAATCAAACTACAGTCTCATTCACACCTTTAAGAACATATCAGTGTGAGCTTCAAATCCCAAAACAGAGAGTTTTTAAAGTCCATTGTCGTGGCCAGCTCTCAGTTCACACAAGCATGCCAGTTATATTTAACAAAGGCTTATGTAAGTTCATGGAGATTTATTTGAACAACCATTCTACAGTGCAATTGTGCATTAATAAAAGCAAGCTTATGTAAATAGCTCTCTGTTTAGCTATCTGAGCTTCTGAAAAGCAAGTTTACTTTGGGGACATTTTCTGAGCAAGGATCCATACAGCAGAGCGCAAAAGGTAAAAACTGATTTCTCTAGGGCTTGCATTGACAGCCTAAAAATGACAGAAGTAGAAATAGAGAGGAATTCTGTTGTGCTTATAGTCTATTACTGGTGCTACTACAGTATGTAGGGGCTTTGCTATTCATGCAGGGGAATGTCCCCACTACTTTACTAGAAAGAAAAAAGAACAAATCAATGCAAATACAAAACCAGATTTCTTTTTGATACTTGCACATGCATGGGATGTACAAGAATCAGTTAATGGCATATGTTATAATATTAGAAGTAAAATACTTTGCCAGACAGGTCAAACACTTTTTCTCGGCACACACCCTTAGGATGGGAACAAACTCTGAACATAAAAGCCAGTGTCGGACTGGCCCACCGGGATACCAGGAAAACTCCTGGTGGGCCCAGGTGTCAGTGGGCCCTCCTGCTTCTTAACATTTGGCTTATTTCATGGTCATTCCCTATTTCTATGAGAATACAGAGGCTAAATAGATGGAATAATAGGTTATAGTATGTAAAGAAAAGAGAATAGGAGAATAGAGGTTGAGTGAGGAGAGGAGAGGAAGAAAATAATACTTAGAGTGGGCCCCTGGTCTAAAGGTTTTTGGGTGGGTCCCTTGTCTAAGGGTTTTTGGTGGGCCCTTGGTGTCCCAGTCTGACTGCTAAAAGCTGCAGGTGGATAACAATCGGTGCAACTCTAGGGAGTCTAGTCTCACTCAGTGGCTACAAAAGTATATAAAGTACATCTGGCACTGGATTTCGTGGAAATATATCTGGCAGCAGGAGAAAGCAGGTTTTTTTGCAAAAAAATCTATTGACCATATAGGTATCCAAGGGCCGTCTCCTTGAAGCTGCTGCCTTAAGCACAAGCCCTCGTAAATGGTAAATATGGGTCTGTGTGGAACAGAGGCTGTAAAGTATCTTATACGCCAGTCAGCAACTTCCTCATCACATTCTGCTCCTCCAATACAGACAGATGTGACATCACTTGTAGGAGAATATCAATAATTAGTTTGACATGCAAACATAGTCACTCAATCAAATCATAACCAGGCAGTAAGTAGCCACTCTTGTGCAACTACATTCAGAGACTCATTGCAACTATTTCAAATAAATTCACAGAAGTTTTAAAAAGTGAACAAAGATAATGAAAGCTGCTATTTAGCTTTATAATATACAGTATATATAGAGTATTTTATATTTATTTTTTAATTCCATATTTAATTAAAATAACCATTAAGCGAGTAGCCCACTTTAACTAGACAACAATTGTGATGTACGCTTTCCAGTAGTTTATTTCATGTAACTCATTGAGACAGCTGTTGGACTTTGTCCTAACCTTTGCACACAACAACAACTGCTGTAATGCAGTTTATCTGACCGAGGGCTAACCAAAATCCTTAAAAAAAACTGCTGCCTGCAAGCCTCTATCTCCTTCACATCCTGTGCACATCACTTTTACACTTCAGTGATAAACTGCAGAAGGCAGAGTACTTTTAGCTACATGACAGCTTATATAACATTGCAAGGCGAGTGGCAGAAAGCCAAACGGGGAAATAGTGATTTCATTACAAACACCACCGTGCCATCCATTTTTATTTACAGTCCATTCTGCCACCTCCCTAGGTGCTTTCCGTCTCTCTTCGGATGCTCCCAGGTATACAAGTTGCTGTCTCCAGAGCCATACATCAAGACATTTCTCTGCTGGACTCCTATTTAGCTCATCTCTGGGGACAAAGAATGTGAATGTCAGGACACAGGCCTCCCAATGCTTTTGATTCCTGTGTATTTTGACACTAAACATTCTGCATTTAAGAATTTTTTTAAATAACTTACTGTGCACAGCAACGCTAGAAATCCATGTTTGTATTTTGAACAGTAAGAATCCTCTTGCATCTCTCTGTACTTCCTTAAAGGACAAGGAAATTCATTAATTGAGGGGGGGGGGTTGCTAGACACCAGCAGTTATGAAATTGCTTACTTTTTACCAAGGGCCAGCTCTCTTCCTGCCACAGAGAGTTACTATTTAATTGGCTGGTGGGGGACTGTTGGGGCTGTTGTGAACTTGGAATGCCAGGAATGGGATGGATGCTTGGAATCCATTTTACAAATGCAGACAATTAATTGCAAATGGTGCAGAAGCGTAAAACTAAGAACTGAACTAAGTCACCGGCAATTTATTTTATTTTGTGTATTTACAAATCACTGGTGGTAAACAGCTTAGATCTGTAGAAATTAGAATTTTGGTATACTCATAACCTATATTCAGAGAGTGAACAGCTACGTTTGGTATATGAATTAGTCTACAGAAGGATCTTGTTTTTGATATACAAGAAAAAAAAAGTTTTAAGGAATATAAAAATATGCAGATAGATATTTAGCACTCAATCTTTACCTATGTTAAGGGAGAATTAACATACATCTATTTGCCTCCAAAAGAGACATATTTTGTTCTCCAAAACATAATCTTAACTTCTGCCTTCCAGCAACTCTCACAAAATGCTGAGAAGCGACTTAATATGATCCTGAAAATGCATAGCATAAACCTGACCTCATAAACATAAACTTTATAATTTATAACAAAACGAATAGCTTTTTTTTTTCTAAGCAAGATGAAGAGTTGCTGTCAGCAAATTAAGAAATGAGAACATTATTAAGCCTATATATCTTTTTCTAATACAGTTGTTGCCCCACAGTACTAAATCCTTTTACTCCTTGGGAATACCAGGGTGGTCAAGCACAAAGAGGCACTAATCTTATAGATTTATGTAATCTGCAATCTACTGGAATATATAGAATATATAGAATATAAAATCAGTAAGATAAAAAAAAAATGGTTTTAGTTGTATTAGAAAAGTGTACCACTAGGGGTTTGTTGATTTTTTTTGGTCAAATCTCACATTTTTGGGTTAAAAAAAAAACTTGAATTTCTCAAGATTTATCATACCCAGGAAATACCAGACCCTGGAAATAGCTGGAATGAGAAAATACACATCTAAAACCTGTCAAGGTCATGTAGGAGTCAATGGCAGAGGTCCCTTGAAACATTTGAAGATGTCAATAGCCTCCATGATGGGATTTGCCAGAAAACTCAAATAATCCGAACAATTCGAGTTTTTTCGTTGAAAAACTCGATTACTTCAATATTTCAGGTTTCACAACTCGAACTTGCAGAATCGAGTTATTTCTTAAAAAAAGATATGATTTGAGTTGTAAGTTCATTTGAGTTCATTCACCTTAATGGTTATGCATGCTCATGATTTTATGTCTGTGCACCCTTGTCTTTAGGGGCTAGTTAAGAAACAAGTTACTATATAAGGGTGTCTTGTTTAACTTTTAGCTACCAGCACATGTTTAATTGAAACTTTTACAGCTGTTAAAGAAAGTAATAATTAAAACAATAACATGGAACTGAGAATGTTTATTCAACATAGTACAAACTCAAAGGCATTTGTATGTAATACCAAAAAATACAATAATTTCCAGTGTTCAGTGTGTGATGCCTGTGTCCAATTCTTTAGTTGTAATTGTGTTTGATGCAGGGTGCTGAGCAAATCTTAGAGCTACCACCACCTCCTGACAAAGTGGTAGCTCCAGAGTTCTCTACATGCCCTCCAACCATAGGCCCCATCCCTGCCTGCACCTCCCTTACGCTAAGTCTGATCTCTGGATCATAGTGGGTTCTCTGTGGGTAGAAGGTACTGCTTACTGAAAGGGAAAGTCTACATCTAGTTGCCCTCTAAGTTTCTCCTACCAGGTGAATCTATCTCAGCTTATTATAGTGAGGGTAGAAAGTGTAAAAGCAAAACAATTTTCTGTTTGTGCTTTATAAATAAAAAAGATAAGAAAATATTTTTTTAAATTATAGGCTTATATAACATACATTATATACATGATATATAAGATACATTTTCAGCATATGATCTATTACATTTGCTTATGTTGAGAAAAATGTACCCACATGCAAATAATGCCTCTTTAAAACCCAGGGCTTTTATATTTTATATCTAATTGTAGTCGTTGATACATGAAAACCTATTTATCAAAGGTCAGATTTTAGTTGTTTTAGAGGTTTTTGAAAGAACGACTAAACTCACTTTCGCTAAAAGCACAAATGTCATGGAATTTATTAAAAAATCCCAATAAAAAAAGTAGAAACAGAAAATAACA